>NC_079410.1:1537188-1709712 GCF_029220125.1 Pseudoliparis swirei | reverse complement strand
AGAGAGGAGAGAGGAGAGGGCTCAGTGTATCCTAAGCGTCCATAAGGAGAGAGGAGCTCAGTGTATCCTAAGCGTCCATAAGGAGAGAGGAGAGGAGCTCAGTGTATCCTAAACATCCATAAGGAGAGAGGAGCTCAGTGTATCCTAAACGTCCATAAGAGGAGAGGAGAGAGGAGCTCAGTGTATCCTAAACGTCCATAAGGAGAGGAGAGAGGAGCTCAGTGTATCCTCAGCGTCCATAAGGAGAGGAGAGGAGAGAGGAGCTCAGTGTATCCTAAACGTCCATAAGGAGAGAGGAGAGGAAAGAGGAGCTCAGTGTATCCTAAATGTCCAAAAGGAGAGAGGAGAGGAGAGAGGAGCTCAGTGTATCCTAAACGTCCATAAGGAGAGAGGAGAGAGGAGCTCAGTGTATCCTAAACGTCCATAAGGAGAGAGGAGAGGAGAGAGGAGCTCAGTGTATCCTAAACGTCCATAAGTAGAGAGGAGAGAGGAGCTCAGTGTATCCTAAGCGTCCTTAAGGATGAGGAGAGAGGAGCTCAGTGTATCCTAAACGTCTATAACCTATTACCTTATGTCGATCTGTGTACTCTGTGTACTCTGTTGACCTGTGTACTCTGTTGACCTGTGTACTCTGTTGACCTGTGTACTCTGTTGACCTGTGTACTCTGTTGACCTGTGTACTCTGTGTACTCTGTGTACTCAGCGTGGCTCTACTGGCTGCAGGGCCTCTGTGGGCTGCTCTGCCTCCTGAAGACCGGCATCAGCCTGGTCCACCTGGTCACCGCCTCCCAGAACATGGCCGCCATGGACGCCGCGGAGCGAGAGAAGAAGAGAGAGAAGACGGAGTGAGAGGGGAGGAGAGAAGGAGAGAGGGGGAGGGGAGAGGAGCTGTAAACACCATGTTTTAATGTTTTATTGTGACGGGTTTGTGCACTTAAATAGAGAGAAACAAGTTTATGACCAAATATCTCAACTTTATTAAATTTAACGGACGAACCACAAAAAGGAAGAAATGACGACGTTTATAAATATAAAATACATAACGAGATATACGAGGAGGAGGAGGAGGAGGAGGAAGGAGGAAGAAGGAGGAGGAAGAAGCAGAGCGGTGGAGTATGAACCTGGAAGCTGGAGCGGCCTCTAGTGGACGTTTGAGGAACTGCAGCCCGAGTTCAAGGAGAGGTTCTGATTGGCCGCTCGGCGTGAATCCTCCATCGTTGACTTCTAGATCTCAAACCTGTCGTTTCCACGATGTCTTTGAACGCCTCGTCCCACTCTCATCCCCTTTAGATTCTGATCACCACGAAGTCGTGTAATATTCACTCCGCGACAGAAAAAAGACAAAAGTGTTGAAGTGGCGTTAATTCAGAGATCAACCGATTCAAGAGCAGAGACACACATTGAAGTGGATTCATCTTCCAGTCACGCTTCATAGATCCGTGAATAAACTTTAATATCGCCCGATACGTTTATCTGCACTGAGAAATACTTCTGCAGCGTTTTTCTTTAAACATTTATTTTAAAGCCAAATGTCATCGACTCCCTGGCTGCTTGTTAAAAGTGAACATTTGATGGTTCACTCATCGATTAGTCAAGAAAATACAAGATGTATTCATCTATCACAAAGTGAAGCTGCTTTTGGTGAAACGGCAGCTGCAAAATGAAGGATTACATTTATATTATGAAATAGTATTTATTGGGATGAACAGACCAAACAAGTGAAGACGCCATCACGACTTTAAGTCCTTCTGAGACACAATTATTATGGTTTGTAGATTCCTGCGGGCTGATTTGGCGTGGTCATCGCTCACGAGGTAGAAACCAAATATCATTTAAAGTTTGTGTTTCGTGCAGAATGTGTGTCAAAGTGTTGGGATATAAATATGCGTCTTTGATGGAAACTTATTTCCCAGAATGTATTATAATAATACAGTAAACATGTTTATTAACTGATTGCAGCAAAGCAAGGTTAATGTTATATTTCTAGATTTAAAAAGTTGTTCAGTAATTATGATATTTGATGAATATGTTGTTTGGAGTGCAGGTGGTTGAAAATAAAGACGAGCACCAGATTTATTCATTTTTATTATGTTTATCATTTATTCATTCTTATTATGTTTATCATATGCAGACAAAGCTTAAATATCATTCCAAAATGTAGGCCTAGATTTATAATCAATTCATTATTTCAGTAATAAATATTTCTCGGTATTTTGGATGAATGCCAAATATGAGTGAGTCATCCAGAATGGAAAAACATAATTGGTTGTTCTTATGATTATTATAATTAACTACATTTTTGTAATTCATTTTTATATTAAAAGCGTGGTGTATGATGCAAAAACGACACTTCTTCGTAATTAAATAAATTCCTTAGTAATTAATTGAATATATTTCTTCATAATTAAATACTTTTTACTAATTAAATACATGTTACTAATTAAATACATTTCTTAGTAATCAAATAAATTTCTTCGTAATTAAATACATTTGAGTAATTAAATACATTTCTTAGTAATCAAATAAATGTCTTCGTAATTAAATACATTTTAGTAATTAAATACATTTTAGTAATTAAATACATTTTTTAGGAATTAAATACATTTAAAAATTAAATACATTTTAGTAATTAAATACATTTAATAATTAAATACATTTCTTCGTAATTAAATACATTTTAGTAATTAAATATATTTAATAATTAAATACATTTCTTCGTAATTAAATACATTTAATAATTAAATACATTTTAGTAATTAAATACCACACAGTGTGTTTTTTAGGGAAGCTGAATACAGAAGAGCTTCTTTCTGAGCATAAGAAGTGATGTTTATGATCATTAATGTCAGAAGAGTATTTACATGATTACTCTGAATGGCGTCTGGACGTCCAGCTGCGTGCGGCGTTCCCTTTAAGAAGCCGACCGACTCTATCTTACCGGGGAGCGGTTCCTGTGACCGGGCGAACACCGGCTCATTTATTAATGTCTAAGTGTTTAACCGGAAGGAGAGGAAACCACCGGGCCGAGCGGATGAGTCTTTGTTTGAGTTGAATGACGGATTTCATTATCTGTCGGCCGAACGCGAAGCTACGGGGGGCGAGAGTGGACGGCACGCGACGGGGGTCCGCGAGGAGGGTGGGACGGTGCGCGCGCACACACACACCTTCCCTTTAAAGCGCAGAGGGACAGAGGGGGGGGGTGAAGGAGAGATACAAAAAAAAAAAAAGGAAGAAAGACGGAGAGGGAGGGAGGGAGGGAGGGCGCGCGAGAGAGAGGGAGAGAGCTTTTTTTGGAAAAAAAGAAAAAGATGTCACCCCGTCGATCGAAACAGCGAGGCGGAGCCACGAACCGCGGCCGACCGGGAGCCCTGTAACTGGGGGACGAGCTGTACGCAACGCCGAGGCTTGGGAGCCCGACGCTGCGGCCTTCTTGTTCCTCTCTCCTTCCTCCGGAGCTCCTGCTCGGCTATGACCGCGCGACGTCCCGCTCCTCTTCCGCCGGCACATTATCTCCTCTTTTTTATTTGTTTGCATGCAATTTCACCATTTTTAAAATTTTAGTCCAGTAGACATTAAGCAAATTTTATTGAAAGAATGCTCCATTAAAAAAACAACCATGGCATCAAAAGCGTTTTGGCGCCAACGGAAATTAATGAATGACTTAGAGAAGCTGAATATCGTCCAATAAAGCGGACAGGTGCGGAGGAGACTCAGGCCTCAGGTTCCCCCCCCTCCACCCCCCCCCCCCCCCCCTCCACCTCCTCTGGGAGCCGCTGAGGTTCAAGATGGACACCTCCTGGAGTAACTTCCTCTTTCAGGTGAGTCTTAATTGATGCTCAGCTGCTTTGTTGTTGGTGTGTGTGTGGGGGGGAGGGGGTCACAGGGGGGTCAGGTTGGAGCGGGTCTCCCCCCCTCTTACCCTCCCAAATATGTTCTGATGCCACACAGTAAAATACTTTGTGACAGTACAAGTACTAATACCACAGAGTGTAAATACCATGTTACTGTCCATGTTTCTTTAGTAGAATACAGTAGTCGTAGTAGTAGTAGAAGAAGTAGTAGTAATACTACCCGTGTCTCCCTCAGACTCCGGCCCAGGAGGCTCCTCCCCTTCAGTCCGATCTGCTCTCCGGTTCGGCTCCTTCGGCCGATCACGTCGTCACGCCGCCGTCCACCGTGGACACGGCCGCGCTGAGCGAGGAGCCGCTTCCTGGTGGGGCTCAACATACACTACCGTTCAAAAGTTTGGGATCACCCAGACAATTTCGTGTTTTCCATGAAAACTCACACTTTTATTTATCAAATGAGTTGCAAAATGTATAGAAAATATAGTCAAGACATTGACAAGGTTAGAAATAATGATTTGTATTTGAAGTATTAATTTTTTTCTTCAAACTTTGCTTTCGTCGAAGAATGCTCCTTTTGCAGCAATTCCAGCATTGCAGACCTTTGGCATTCTAGCTGTTAATTTGTTGAGGTAATCTGTTGAAATGTCACCCCACGCTTCCTGAAGCACCTCCACCAGTTGGATTGGCTTGATGGGCACTTCTTGAGGACCATACGGTCAAGCTGCTCCCACAACAGCTCAATGGTTGAGATCTGGTGACTGGCCACTCCATTACAGACAGCAAGCTGCCTGCTTCTTCCCTCAATAGTTCTTCACAATGTGGAGGTGTGCTTTGGGTCATTGTCCTGTTGGAGGAGGACATTGGCTCCAATCAAGCGCTGCCCACAGGGTATGGCATGGCGTTGCAAAATGGAGTGATAGCCTTCCTTATTTAAAATCCCTTTTACCTGGTACAAATCTCCCACTTTCCCAGCACCAAAGCAGCCCCAGACCATCACATGACCTCCACCATGCTTGACAGATGGTGTCAGGCACTCTTCCAGCATCTTTTCACCTGTTCTCGTCTCACAAATGTTCTTCTGTGTGATCCAAACACCTCAAACTTGGATTCATCTGTCCAGAACACCTTTTCCAATCTTCCTCTGTCCAATGCCTGTGTTCTTTTGCCCATACCAATCTTTTCTTTTGATTGGCCAGTCTCAGATATGGCTTTTTCTTTGCCACTCTGCCTAGAAGGCCAGCATCCCGGAGTCGCCTCTTCACTGTCGGCGTTGACACTGGCGTTTCGGGTACCATTTAAAGAAGCTGCCAGTTGAGGACCTGTGGCGTCTATTTCTCAAACTAGAGACTCTAATGTACTTGTCTTCTTGCTGAGTTGTGCACCGGGGCCTCCCACTTCTCTTTCTGCTCTGGTTAGAGCCCGTTTGTGCTGTTCTCTGAAGGGAGTAGTACACACCGCTGGAGGACATTTTCAGTTTCTTTGCAATTTCTCGCATAGCCTTCATTTCTAAGAACAAGAATAGACTGGCGAGTTTCACAGGAAAGTTCTTTTTTTCTGGCCATTTTGAGAGTCTTATCGAACCCACAAATGTGATGCTCCAGATAATCAACTAGCTCAAAGGAAGGCCAGTTTTATAGCTTCTCTCATCAGCAAAACAGTTTTCAGCTGTGCTAACATAATTGCACAAGGGTTTTCAAGGGTTTTCTAATCATCCATTAGTCTTCTAAGGCGATTAGCAAACACAATGTACCATCAGAACACTGGAGTGATCGTTGATGGAAATGGGCCTCTATACACCTCTGGAGATATTTCATTAGAAACCAGACGTTTCCACCTAGAATAGTCATTTACCACATTAACAATGTAGAGAGTGTATTTCTGATTGATTTAATGTTATCTTCATTGAAAAAAACAATGCTTTTCTTTGAAAAATAAGGAAATTTCTAAGTGATCCCAAACTTTTGAACGGTAGTGTATATATATTCTTATATTTAATATATAAAAAATGTATATACTTTGACAAGAAAGTGTTTTGACGAGTCTCTCCTCCAGTCAAGCTGCAGGTGAAGCCCGGCCGCCCCGCCCACATCTGCTCCACCTGCAACAAGGAGTTCAAGAACAGCTACAACCTGCGGCGCCACCAGTCGGTGCACACGGGCATCAAGATGAAGGACCGCGCCGCCCGCGAGAAGGAGGACGGAGGCCGAGGGGGTCGGGTGGAGAAGCAGACCGTCCCGCTGTCTCTCCTCCACCTCGCTCTGCCACCTCCTCCTTCTCCTGCCGCCCCGGAGCCCCGCCCCCAGCACGCCAACCAGGAGGGCCAGCTGCGCTCCGTGTCCGTCGCCCTGGGTAACGCCGTCACGGCCGCAGCGCCTCCGCCCACCCAGGCGGCGGCGGTGGTGGTGGTGGTGGGCTCCGTGGAGCAGGTGGGCTCTCTATTCACGTCACGGGGCTTTTATTATGAAAGGCAGGAACTGAAGGATCTGATCTGGCTTTTGTCAACCATGAAAAGAGCTAATAAAGTTTGTTGTTTTGGTTCGGACAACAATCAATAATAACAATACGTACGTCTCCACCCCCCACAGAACCCGCCCCCCCACCCGGTGAGGAAGAACCACGCCTGCGAGGCGTGCGGGAAGGCCTTCCGGGACGTGTACCACCTGAACCGCCACCGCCTGTCGCACTCTGACGAGAAGCCGTACTGCTGCCCCGTGTGCCAGCAGCGCTTCAAGAGGAAGGACCGCATGAGCTACCACGTGCGCTCGCACCAGGGCGGCGTGGAGAAACCCTACGTGTGTCCGCACTGCGCCAAGGCCTTCTCTCGGTACGCCGCGTCCGCTGATGGACCTTCAATGCATCTCAACTGGTAGACGAGATCGTCCTGTATTTGTATATGTTGCGTGTGATCGATGGACTTTTATTGTGAAAATCGTCACAAACTTCCTGTTTGAATCCAAGCTTCCAGTTTCTTTGACCAATGACGTCCTAATTTCATCTTTTCAACTTTCTTCACCGCGACATGAGAGTCTTGATTGTAATAATAACTGGTGTTAATAACTAATAACTGGTGTTAATAACTGGTGTTAATAACTGGTGTTAATAACGTGTTAATAACTTGTTTTGATAACATGTTAATAATGTGTTAATAACGTGTTGATTACGTGTTAATAACATGTTAATAACTTGTTTTGATAACGTGTTAATAACGTGTTCACGTGTGTTTTCAGGCCGGACCACCTCAGCAGTCACGTCCGACAGGTGCACTCCACAGAGAGACCCTTCAAGTGCACGGTAACGTCTGTTTACTGGAGTTCAGCCGAGAGGGGATTGAATCATAGAGCACATGATGAAGATGATGGTGGTGATGATGAAGATGGTGGTGTTCTGAATGAAAGGTTCACTTCAAGCAGGACAACAAGAAGCTGCGTTGTTGTAAATAAATAAATCACTATCGTCAAAACTAATTATTTTAGGTTATTTATTTGATTAAATTATCTCTCGGTGGCCGTTGTGGGTACAAATACAAAATGAGCGTGGAAGAGGCTAATGGAACAAGAAATAACTCAGATTTTACAAGATTCTTAAAAAAAAGAAAAATTCTTATGATTTTTTTAAAAATTAAATTAAATCAATTACTTTTTAATCTCAAAGGTTTTTTCTCATACAATTTTTTGCTGTGGGTTTCTTTTCATAAATGTTCTACTTAAATCTTGTAAATCCGGGCGTTGCATATTTGTTAATCTGTGTTTCGTTTTGCATGACGAGATGTTCATATCTTAATCTTCCATGTCGAGGAATTAATCTCTCATGTGTTGTCGGGCAGATTCTGGAGGCTTCCCATTGGTCAGATGTTAAATGTGTTCCTCCACAGACGTGCACGTCGGCGTTCGCCACGCGGGATCGTCTCCGCGCTCACCTGATCCGCCATGAGGAGAAGGTACCGTGTCACATCTGTGGGAAGCTGCTGTCGGCCGCCTACATCACCGACCACATGAGGGTCCACAACCAGGCGCAGCACCACGCCTGCCACCTCTGCAACCGCAGTAAGGCTTTTATTGTAAAGGGACGACCAGAGCTTCCTCCTGAATAACATGTCTTCTGCTCTATTCGGTCATCGGTTCTGGTGCCCCCTGTGGTCTAAAGTGGTAGTGTTGGTTCTGGCCCCCCTGTGGACTAAAGTGGTAGTGTTGGTTCTGGCGCCCCCTGTGGACTAAAGTGGTAGTGTTGGTTCTGGTGCCCCCTGTGGACTAAAGTGGTAGTGTTGGTTCTGGCCCCCTGTGGACTAAAGTGGTAGTGTTGGTTCTGGTGCCCCCTGTGGACTAAAGTGGTAGTGTTGGTTCTGCTGCCCCCTGTGGACTAAAGTGGTAGTGTTGGTTCTGCTGCCCCCTGTGGACTAAAGTGGTAGTGTTAGTTCTGGTGCGCCCTGTGGACTAAAGTGGTAGTGTTGGTTCTGGTGCCCCTGTGGACTAAAGTGGTAGTGTTGGTTCTGCCCCCTGTGGTCTAAAGTGGTAGTGTTGGTTCTGCTGCCCCCTGTGGACTAAAGTGGTAGTGTTGGTTCTGGTGCCCCTGTGGACTAAAGTGGTAGTGTTGGTTCTGCTGCCCCCCTGTGGACTAAAGTGGTAGTGTTGGTTCTGCTGCCCCCTGTGGACTAAAGTGGTAGTGTTGGTTCTGCCCCCTGTGGACTAAAGTGGTAGTGTTGGTTCTGGTGCCCCCTGTGGACTAAAGTGGTAGTGGTGGTTCTGATGCCCTCTGTGGACTAAAGTGGTAGTGTTGGTTCTGCCCCCTGTGGACTAAAGTGGTAGTGTTGGTTCTGCCCCCTGTGGTCTAAAGTGGTAGTGTTGGTTCTGGTGCCCCTGTGGACTAAAGTGGTAGTGTTGGTTCTGCTGCCCCTGTGGACTAAAGTGGTAGTGTTGGTTCTGGTGCCCCTGTGGACTAAAGTGGTAGTGTTGGTTATGATGCCCCCTGTGGACTAAAGTGGTAGTGTTGGTTCTGGCGACCCCTGTGGACTAAAGTGGTAGTGTTGGTTCTGCTGCCCCCTGTGGACTAAAGTGGTAGTGTTGGTTCTGGTGCCCCCTGTGGACTAAAGTGGTAGTGTTGGTTCTGCTGCCCCCTGTGGACTAAAGTGGTAGTGTTGGTTCTGGTGCCCCCTGTGGACTAAAGTGGTAGTGTTGGTTCTGGTGCCCCTGTGGACTAAAGTGGTAGTGTTGGTTCTGGCGCCCCCCTGTGGACTAAAGTGGTAGTGTTGGTTCTGGCTCCCCTGTGGACTAAAGTGGTAGTGTTGGTTCTGGTGCCCCCTGTGGACTAAAGTGGTAGTGTTGGTTCTGGCGCCCCCTGTGGACTAAAGTGGTAGTGTTGGTTCTGGTGCCCCCTGTGGACTAAAGTGGTAGTGTTGGTTCTGGCGCCCCCTGTGGACTAAAGTGGTAGTGTTGGTTCTGGTGCCCCCTGTGGACTAAAGTGGTAGTGTTGGTTCTGGTGCCCCTGTGGACTAAAGTGGTAGTGTTGGTTCTGCTGCCCCCTGTGGACTAAAGTGGTAGTGTTGGTTCTGCTGCCCCCTGTGGACTAGAGTGGTAGTGTTGGTTCTGCTGCCCCTGTGGACTAAAGTGGTAGTGTTGGTTCTGGTGCCCCTGTGGACTAAAGTGGTAGTGTTGGTTCTGGTGCCCCTGTGGTTAAAGTGGTAGTGTTTGTTCTGCTGCCCCTGTGGACTAAAGTGGTAGTGTTGGTTCTGCTGCCCCTGTGGACTAAAGTGGTAGTGTTGGTTCTGGTGCCCCTGTGGACTAAAGTGGTAGTGTTGGTTCTGCTGCCCCTGTGGACTAAAGTGGTAGTGTTGGTTCTGGTGCCCCTGTGGACTAAAGTGGTAGTGTTGGTTTTCCTGGTCCCTGTGGGCAGGAGGATGATGATGTACAGATTGTAAAAAAAGCACGAGACAAATTTGTAATTTGTGAAATTGGGCTATACAAATAAACTGAATTGAATTGAATTAAAGTGGTAGTGTTGGTTCTGCTGCCCCCTGTGGACTAAAGTGGTAGTGTTGGTTCTGCTGCCCTCTGTGGACTAAAGTGGTAGTGTTGGTTCTGGCTCCCCTGTGGACTAAAGTGGTAGTGTTGGTTCTGGCTCCCCTGTGGACTAAAGTGGTAGTGTTGGTTCTGGCGCCCCCTGTGGACTAAAGTGGTAGTGTTGGTTCTGGCGCCCCCTGTGGACTAAAGTGGTAGTGTTGGTTCTGGCCCCTGTGGACTAAAGTGGTAGTGTTGGTTCTGCCCCCTGTGGACTAAAGTGGTAGTGTTGGTTCTGGCCCCCCTGTGGTCTAAAGTGGTAGTGTTGGTTCTGGCGCCCCCTGTGGACTAAAGTGGTGGTGTTTTTTGTTTCCAGGCTTCACCACGCTCACATACCTGAGGGTCCACGCTCAGAAGCACCACGGCCAGGAGTGGAAGGAGAGCGGGGGGGCTCGGGGGGGCTTCGGCGGGGCGGGGGCTGGCGGCGTGCTGCTCTGCCAGCTGTGCGGCGTGCAGTGCAAAACGGCCACGCAGCTGCAGGGTCACATGGGCACCCACGCCCAGCAGGGCGAGACGGGCCCGGACCCCGAGGCCGGCGCCGTGTCCAGCGCCAGCGCGGTGGGACTGCTGGCAGCGGACTGCTCCGGCATCGGGCCCCCGGCCCACAGCGAGCACGCTGGGGGGCGATGACATCATCCAGCCATGTGAGTCTTTAGTCTGAACATGTTGCTCATGAAGACCTCTTTGTGTCTGACTCTTTGTCTTCACCTCCAGACCACGGACTGAGAGAAGCCTCCTTCACCTCCGTCAGCAGGGAACACACACACACACACACACAGACACACACACAGACACACACACACACACACACACACACAGACACAGACACACAGACACAGACACACACACACAGACACAGACAGACACACACAGACACACACACACAGACACAGACACACACACACAGACACACAGACACAGACAGACACACACACAGACACAGACAGACACACACAGACACACAGACACAGACAGACACAGACACAGACAGACACACACAGACACAGACAGACACACACAGACACAGACAGACACAGACAGACACACACAGACACAGACAGACACACACAGACACACAGACACACAGACACACACACACAGACACACAGACAGACACAGACAGACACAGACAGACACACAGACACACAGACAGACACACACAGACACAGACAGACACAGACACACACACACAGACAGACACACAGACACACACAGACACACACAGACACAGACAGACACACACAGACACACACACACAGACACACACACAGACACACACAGACACACACACACACAGACACACACACACACAGACAGACACACACACAGACACACACAGACACAGACAGACACACAGACACACACACAGACACAGACACACACACACACACACACACACACACAGACAGACACAGACAGACACACACACACAGACAGACACACACACACACACACAGACAGACACACACAGACACACACAGACACACAGGGTGCAAACTGGATCCGAGGAGCCGGAGAAGGGGAAGAGACAACGAGGAAACCTCAGAGAGCTCCGTGTGTTTGAGTCCAATGGTCTAGACTCTAGTGGTCCAGTGGTCCTATGGTCTAGTGGTCCAGTGGTCCAGTGGTCCTGTGGTCCAGTGGTCCTATGGTCTAGTGGTCCAGTGGTCCTATGGTCTAGTGGTCCTAGTGGTCCAGTGGTCCAGTGGTCCTATGGTCTAGTGGTCTAGTGGTCCAGTGGTCCTATGGTCTCGTGGTCTCGTGGTCCAGCGGGTCCTCGTCACCTTGTGGTTTTTAAACGTCATGATTTTGTAAAGTGTTTTTAGATCATTTATATTCCACGGTGTCGTGTTTATAAAGGTTATCCAGAGGGAACCGAGACCCCCCCCCCCCCCCCCCCATGTACAGAGACTTTTATATTGCTGGGGGAGGAAAACTGACAGCCGTTTGTGTACCCCCCCCCCCCTTCTTCATATGGTCTTCCTAGGTTCATCTGGTCCTCATAGGTCCATATGGTCTTCACATGGTCTTCATATGGTCCTCATAGGTCCATATGGTCTTCATAGGTCCATATGGTCTTCACATGGTCTTCATAGGTCCATATAGTCTTCACATGGTCTTCATAGGTCCATATGGTCTTCATATGGTCTTCATAGGTTCATATGGTCTTCATAGGTTCATATGGTCTTCACATGGTCTTCATAGGTTCATCTGGTCTTCACATGGTCTTCATAGGTCCATATGGTCTTCACATGGTCTTCATAGGTCCATATGGTCTTCACATGGTCTTCATAGGTCCATATGGTCTTCATATGGTCTTCATAGGTTCATATGGTCTTCATAGGTTCATATGGTCTTCACATGGTCTTCATAGGTCCATATGGTCTTCATAGGTCAACATGGTCTTCATAGGTCCATATGGTCTTCACATGGTCTTCATAGGTTCATATGGTCTTCACATGGTCTTCATAGGTTATATGGTCTTCATAGGTCCATATGGTCTTCATATGGTCGTCATAGGTTCATATGGTCTTCACATGGTCTTCATAGGTCCATATGGTCTTCATATGGTCTTCATAGGTTCATATGGTCCTCATAGGTACATATGGTCAGGGGTGCACATAACTGGTACGCAGGTACGCATGGGCGAAAATAATCAACAATGCGTAATGCCACTTGTGTTACTTCGCGCCTTAGCCTACTTGACCGATCTGATATTGATCATCTCTACACCCCCCCCCCCCCCCCCGTAGGTGGATGTCACAAAAGCTGACGCTACATATGGAGTGAGTACCAAACACCATCTCCCGGTACTCACCTGAGTAACTCACTGAAAAAGTTATGTGCACCCCTGCATATGGTCTTCATATGGTCCTCATCTGGTCTCCATAGGTTCATATGGTCTTGATGTGCTCTTCATGTGGTCTTATGGTCTTCATGTGGTCTCCATATGGTCTCCATATGGTCTCGTGGTCTTCATGTAGTCTCCATATGGTCTTCATGTGGTCTCCATATGATCTTGTGGTCTTCATGTGGTCTCCATATGGTCTCATGGTCTTCATGTGGTCTCCATATGGTCTTATGGTCTCCATGTGGTCTCCATATGGTCTCTTGGTCTTCATGTGGTCTCCATATGGTCTTCATGTGGTCTCCATATGGTCTTGTGGTCTTCATGTGGTGTCCATATGGTCTCATGGTCTTCATATGGTCTTGTGGTCTCCATATGGTCTCCATGTGGTCTCATGTTCTTCATGTGGTCTCCATATGGTCTTGTGGTCTTCATGTGGTCTCCAAATGGTCCTCATGTGGTCTCCATATGGTCTTGTGGTCTTCATGTGGTCTCCATATGGTCTCGTGGTCTTCATGTGGTCTCGTGGTCTTCATGTGGTCTCCATATGGTCCTCATGTGGTCTCCATATGGTCTTGTGGTCTCCATATGGTCTCGTGGTCTTCATGTGGTCTCCATATGGTCTTGTGGTCTTCATGTGGTCTCCATATGGTCTCATGGTCTTCATGTGGTCTCCATATGGTCTTGTGGTCTTCATGTGGTCTCCATATGGTCTCGTGGTCTTCATGTGGTCTCCATATGGTCCTCATGTGGTCTCCATATGGTCTTGTGGTCTCCATATGGTCTCGTGGTCTTCATGTGGTCTCCATATGGTCTTGTGGTCTTCATGTGGTCTCCATATGGTCTCATGGTCTTCATGTGGTCTCCATATGGTCTCGTGGTCTTCATGTGGTCTCCATATGGTCTTCATGTGGTCTCCATATGGTCTTCATGTGGTCTCATGGTCCTCGCTGTCTCTGGATGCTGATTTGTATTTCCTGAAGAAGTTGCTTTGTGTACTTTGTGTACTTTGTGCATATTGATTGTACTTGATGCGCCTCGTTACTACTGTATTAAAAAACTAACAACAATCTAAATGAGGTACTTGTACTCCAGTGTAGTAATGAGGTACTTGTACTTCAGTAGAGGTACTTGTACTTCAGTAGAGGTACTTGTACCTCCACAGTGTTTACAGCCCCTCCCCCACCGGCTCCTCCAGCTCCTCCTCCCGGACCCGCTAGCCAGCTAGCCGCCGTGAACCCGACCGAAGAGGCTTTAAAACGGACCCGGACCTGCAGCAGGCCGCCCGGACGCGTCTCCTTCCCCCGGATGAGCCTCCTTCCTCCGGTCACCGAGGCTAACGTCTCCGCGTGCCGCTCGTTCGCCGGATTCCCGCCGCGATGGCCGGCTAGCTAGCAGCCCGAAGCTAGCCGGCGGCTCGCGGGTCCTGTAGCCGGGAAGCAGCGCCGCTAGCCCCGCAGCCAACTCCCTGGTTTTACGGCCTTTTTTTAAGATCACTTTTCCGCCCCTTGTTTTCTTTAATTTAACCGGAATTCTGTTTGTTCGTTTAGGAATCAAAATATAATGATACATGTTGTGTTTGAAATATGTAGGTCACCGTTAACCAGCTGGTTAAACTAGTGAGTGAAGCTAGTCAACCCGTTAGCACCAGCAGCTGGTTAGCACCGCAGCTAGCTGGGTTTATTCTATTTATCCGTCATTTAAAACATTCAGAGAAACCAACAACGTTTGTTTACCTGCGGTTGTTCGCGAGGATTAATCTGCAGCTTCGCTTTCCAAGGTTTTTTATTTATTTATTGTTAATATTTTGGGGTAATAACTTCGTTTAGCTGGGATCCTGCTAAGATAAACTAACGAAGCAGCTTTACTAATCCCCCAGGTAAGAATATTTTTTAAATAAATTGTATTAATGTGAGATTAAGTCTTTTATCGTATGTGTGTATTCATATATATATTTACTATTATTTTATATTTCACAGAATAATCAATAGTCTTGCTCTTAATACATTTCCCCTCTATGGGACTAATAAAGGATTATCTAATCTTATCCATTTATTTTATTAAATCACCTTTTGCTGCACATCATTTTTGTATTCTTATAATTAATTCTGAGTCATTATTTCCATCATTATTAGCAGTTTTTACCTTTAAAAAAATAAATAAGATGATAACGAGC
Organism: Pseudoliparis swirei; assembly: GCF_029220125.1. Taxonomy (NCBI): domain Eukaryota; kingdom Metazoa; phylum Chordata; class Actinopteri; order Perciformes; family Liparidae; genus Pseudoliparis; species Pseudoliparis swirei. Next base: position 1,694,790 of record NC_079410.1, on the reverse strand, counting down.
ACACCGTCATCGTGTTTCTATTCTGACGTTTCTGTGATCAATACTTCAATGTGTTATCAATCAATCATATTATTTGTTGGTATCTACTTAAGTTGACAATCAATTAACTCGCCATCACAGGTTCGCCTAAGTAACAATCCCAAATATTCAGTTTATCATTTAACATAATTAAATAAATATATTGATTCTGTGTCTGAGCTCTCGGCTCTTTTTATTTTAAGTTTTCGAGTTCTCGCAGGAAGAACAGACCGAGTGCCTTTGTTCCTCAGGAGTCAACGGGGTCATGCCGAGCGCGGCGCTGTGTTTCCTCGCCGCCTAGCCGGCCGAGCGGCGCTGCTTCTGGGCTCCGGCGAGCGGAGGGATGGCCTTCCACGGCGCGGGCCGGCAGACCGCCTGTGGAGACCTGTTCCCGGGCCCCGAGCTGGGCCACAAGTATTTCTGTGTGAACTCCTCCTGCGGCGCTCCCTCCACGGGCCTCAGCGCCACCCCGTGCCTCACTGGACCCAACGCCCCAGCCGGGACACCCCGCCACCCCGCGGCCATGGGGGGCAGCACCGGCGGAGGGGCCGCGGTGCCTCAGCCCTACAGCAACCCGGCCAGCGAGGTGCCGAGTCCGGCCGAGATGGAGCCCGACCGGCCCATCGGATACGGAGCCTTCGGCGTCGTCTGGTAAAGAAACATCAACCTCCATCACGCTGTTCAGGAGGGTTCAGACAGTTACAATCGCCCCTGAAGGCATCTTACGTGTTCTGCGGAGACTTCGGCATGAACACTCATTATACTTATTTAGTTTGAAACCTTTGAGTTTATTTAATCGGTGAATCTGTGTTTCATCGGCCAATGAAACAGAAGAGCTCCGTTTGTTTCCTCGACTTATTGATTACGTCATCAATCGATGGCCTGAGCAAACATTCAGTTACTTATCGTGTGAAAGAAGGAACCAGCAAATGTCTGGTATCGATGCCTCGAGACAGTCTGACGGATTCTGGTTCTGGTTCAGGTCCGTCACGGATCCACGAGACGGTCGCAAAGTGGCTTTGAAGAAGATGCCCAACGTCTTCCAGAACCTGGTCTCCTGTAAGAGGGTCTTCAGAGAGCTGCGGATGCTGTGCTTCTTCAAACACGACAACGTAAGGATGGGAGGGGGGGGCACGAGGCGTTTGTGGTCCACGGGACCAAAGAGAGACTGACTGTTGTTACTGTCCCTCAGGTTCTGTCGGCGCTGGACATCCTGCAGCCTCCACAGATTGACTGCTTCGAGGAGATGCATCCTTTCATAGTCACATATGAACCTCGTGTGGGCGGAGCTCCGTCATCGTGTGGGCGGAGTCCGTCATCGTGTGGGCGGAGCGCCGTCCTTGTGTAGTTTCATTTCCCTTAACCGCGCTGCAGCTACGTGATCACGGAGCTGATGCAGAGTGACCTCCACAAGGTGATCGTGTCTCCTCAGCCGCTCACCACCGACCACATCAAGGTCTTCCTCTACCAGATCCTCCGAGGTGAGGCCACCACTATTTATTTATTTATATATATATATATATTAGGGCTGTCAGCGTTAACGCGTTAATCTATGCGATTAATTTGGCCGCGATTAACGCACTAAAATATTTTAACGCAACTTTGTTTACTTCCGGTGTCGTTGAAGTTGTTGCACTCCCCTGAGTGTCAAACCGCGGCAGTCCGCCTCCTTCCTCCCGTCTGCTCCTCCATATTCACAGAGAAGCAGAGGGCGACGTGTCGGTGACGCGGGGCGGAAGGTGCAGGGGACTTTGTCGTTGTTGTTGCTCCGCTCGATGCGCACGCAGACACGCCGGCATGGAGCTCTGCGGCGAGACGGAGAGCCGAGAAGAGTGACCGACACTAGAGACAGAATGACATGCTGCTGTAGAGACGACCAACAACAGATGGTTAGTTTAATAAAGAACAAAGACGTCTCTAAGGAAAGAACCGTACATTACTTCTGCTGGAGAGACGACCAACAACAGACGTTTAGTTTAATAAAGAACAAAGACGTCTCTAAGGAAAGAACCATACATTACTTCTGCTGGAGAGACGACCAACAACAGACGTTTAGTTTAATACAAGAACAAAGACGTCTCTAAGGAAAGAACCATACATTACTTCTGCTGGAGGCGACCAACAACAGACGTTTAGTTTAATAAAGAACAAAGACGTCTCTAAGGAAAGAACCGTACATTACTTCTGCTGCAGAGACGACCAACAACAGACGTTTAGTTTAATAAAGAACAAAGACGTCTCTAAGGAAAGAACCGTACATTACTTCTGCTGGAGAGTCGACCAACAACAGGCGTTTAGTTTAATAAAGAACAAAGGCGTCTTGAAGGAAAGAACCGTACATTACTTCTGATGGAGGCGACCAACAACAGACGTTTAGTTTAATAAAGAACAAAGACATCTCTAAGGAAAGAACCGTACATTACTTCTGCTGGAGAGACGACCAACAACAGACGTTTAGTTTAATAAAGAACAAAGACGTCTTGAAGGAAAGAACCGTACATTACTTCTGATGTAGAGACGACCAACAACAGACGTTTAGTTTAATAAAGAACAAAGACATCTCTAAGGAAAGAACCGTACATTACTTCTGCTGGAGACGACCAACAACAGACGTTTAGTTTAATAAAGAACAAAGACGTCTTGAAGGAAAGAACCGTACATTACTTCTGATGTAGAGACGACCAACAACAGACGTTTAGTTTAATAAGGAACAAAGACGTCTCTAAGGAAAGAACCGTACATTACTTCTGCTGGAGAGACGACCAACAACAGACGTTTAGTTTAATAAAGAACAAAGACGTCTCTAAGGAAAGAACCGTACATTACTTCTGCTGGAGAGACGACAAACAACAGACGTTTAGTTTAATAAAGAACAAAGACGTCTCTAAGGAAAGAACCGTACATTACTTCTGATGTAGAGACGACCAACAACAGATGGTTAGTTTAATAAAGAACAAAGACGTCTCTAAGGAAAGAACCGTACATTACTTCTGCTGGAGAGACGACCAACAACAGACGTTTAGTTTAATAAAGAACAAAGACGTCTTGAAGGAAAGAACCGTACATTACTTCTGCTGGAGAGACGACCAACAACAGACGTTTAGTTTAATAAGGAACAAAGACGTCTCTAAGGAAAGAACCGTACATTACTTCTGATGTAGAGACGACCAACAACAGATGGTTAGTTTAATAAAGAACAAAGACGTCTCTAAGGAAAGAATCGTACATTACTTCTGCTGGAGAGACGACCAACAACAGACGTTTAGTTTAATAAAGAACAAAGACGTCTTGAAGGAAAGAACCGTACATTACTTCTGCTGGAGAGCGCCCAGCAACAGGCGTTTAGTTTAATAAAGAACAAAGACGTCTCTAAGGAAAGAACCGTACATTACTTCTGCTGGAGAGACGACCAACAACAGACGTTTAGTTTAATAAAGAACAAAGACGTCTCTAAGGAAAGAACCGTACATTACTTCTGCTGGAGAGACGACCAACAACAGACGTTTAGTTTAATAAAGAACAAAGACGTCTCTAAGGAAAGAACCGTACATTACTTCTGCTGGAGAGACGACCAACAACAGACGTTTAGTTTAATAAAGAACAAAGACGTCTCTAAGGAAAGAACCGTACATTACTTCTGATGTAATCTGGCGCGATAGAGAACATGACAGGGGGGCGGGGCCTCACCCTGATAGAATGGTGGGGAAGCACTGGGATGTGTCACATGCAAAAGACTTTAAAAGGTGAATTTACATGTTTTTGTAAAATGGAGTAAATGAGCCCAGCCTCCAGAGGGTTAACGTGACATATTGTCAGTTTATCAAGGCCACTGGTTCTGCTGTTGTTTAATGTTAAAGATGACAGGACCAATGGGGTCTCTAATACACCTTGTTTACTAATCTGATGTTTCACTGAAGAAACAATTTATCATCCACGATATTAAATACCTCGCTGGCACTTTGTAGGTAGGAGCCTCTTTGAAAACACAGCTCTGTGTGAAGTTTAGTCTTTAAAAAAGAATACAATTAAACAAGTGTCTGAAATACACGCTGTCTGAAGGGATGAGTCGTTTATTTAGAAGATTTAGTCTTTAGAAGAAAAAAAAACTTTTAATCGCGATTAATGATTTTCAAAATGTGCGATTAATTAGTTACTTTTTTTTAATCGATTGACAGCCCTAATATATATATATACTAGTGCTGTGAAAAATAACGCGGTAACTCAGTTAATTAAATTACAGGATTAATTAGTTAAATTTTTTTACCGCATTTAACGCATGCGCAGAATGAGCTTCCAGTCCGTCTGTTGTTGGTCGTCTCTCCAGCAGCGTGTCATTCTGTCTCTTGTGTCGCGTTAACACGACTCAGAGCTCCGTCTCGCGCGCCGCAGAGCTCGGATGCCGGCGTGTGCGCGCACATCGGGACGGAAAAAGTCACTTGCAACCCCGCCCCCCCCCCCCCGTCAACAACTCTTCTCTCGGCTCGGGCAGAGCTCCGATGCCGGCGCGCGCACTGGTTAGCAAGTTATGTGCACCCCTGTGTATAAATGTATATATGTGATTAATCATGATTAATCCACAGAAACCTGTGATTAACCTGATTAAATTTTTTTCTCGTTTCACAGCCCTAATATATACATATATATAAACTGTATGAGGTCCATATTGTCACATTATTTGATGTCTTCAGGCCTGAAGTATCTTCACTCTGCTGGGATCCTGCACCGAGACATCAAACCTGGCAACCTGCTGGTCAACAGCAACTGTCTGCTGAAGGTGAGCTGGGTTCTACCTGAGGGAACCCTCTCCTGGTTCTACCTAAGGGAACCCTCTCCTGGTTCTACCTGAGGGAACCCTCTCCTGGTTCTACCTGAGGGAACCCTCTCCTGGTTCTACCTGAGGGAACCCTCTCCTGGTTCTACCTGAGGAACCCTCTCCTGGTTCTACCTGAGGGAACCCTCTCCTGGTTCTACCTGAGGGAACCCTCTCCTGGTTCTACCTGAGGGAACCCTCTCCTGGTTCTACCTGAGGGAACCCTCTCCTGGTTCTACCTGAGGGAACCCTCTCCCGGTTCTACCCGAGGGAACCCTCTCCCGGTTCTACCCGAGGGAACCCTCTCCCGGTTCTACCCGAGGGAACCCTCTCCCGGTTCTACCCGAGGGAACACTCTCCCGGGTTCAGGAAGTCATGTGACTCTTCTTACCAGATCTGTGACTTTGGCTTGGCGCGTGTGGAGGAGCCCGACCCGACGCGTCACATGACCCAGGAGGTGGTGACCCAGTACTACCGGGCGCCGGAGGTTCTGATGGGCTGCCGGCACTACGGCTCGGCCATCGACGTCTGGTCGGTCGGCTGCATCTTCGCTGAGCTGCTGGGGAGGCGCATCCTGTTCCAGGCGCAGAGCCCCATTCAGCAGGTGAGGCCACGCCCCCATCCGTGGAGGGGAGGGGCTTAAAACAAAGTTCTACTTTGTTCTAGTGTGTTTTATTTATAAACACTCGATTAAAATGATACGGAATAAGAGATTGAGTTTTTATTGATTTGTCATTTGCATCTGGCTGAAAAAAAATGTAATTAGGAAAAAATACATTAAAATAGATTTGAGATTTTTAAAAATTAAATGCATAAAAAGTAATTTAAATAATACTTCCAATAATAATACTTTGAAAGTATAATTCATTATTTAAAATATTACTTTTTTTGTAATTAATAAAAAAAATCTCATCTATTTTAATGTATTTATTTCTTTTTATAATTTTTTTTTTTTAATTGTGTTTTAAAAAAAATCTATGGAAAATTGATGTCGCTAAATAATAAATCATAGATGAAACGCACTGATATAATAATTGATCCCATCATGTTGAAGTTTAGGAGATATAAAGAGTATAAATAACCGTCTTTATCTCACTTCCTGTCCCCAGCTGGACCTGATCACAGACCTGCTGGGGACCCCCCCCCTGTCGGCCCTCTCGTCGGCCTGCGAGGGGGCCAGAGCCCACATCCTGAGGGGGCCCCACAAACCGGTACGGGGGCCACTAAGTCCACATGGGTCCACTGAGGAGCACTTAGATAAACAATCAGTTTAAAGCTCCGTTCTTTCTGAAGCGGTCGTCACTCATGACGCGTTCATGGCCCGTGGGAGAGATGAGAACTCTGAGGATAATGATGTGGAGTGAGCGTCTCACTAAAGCCTTGATGTGTCTCGTGTCTCAGCCGTCGCTGTCCGTGCTCTACATGCTGTCCGACGGCGCCACGCACGAGGCCGTGCACCTGCTCTGCCGGATGCTGGTCTTTGACCCGGTGAGTTCAGGCGCCGCACATTGTTGATGTTGTGTCTAAACAACAACAACCACAACAACAGCGAGTGTTTCCCTGATAGGCGAAGCGTATCTCCGGCAGCGACGCCCTGTCCCACCCGTACCTGGACGAGGGCCGGCTGCGCTACCACACCTGCATGTGCCAGTGCTGCTACTCGGTGCCCAGCGGCCGCGTCTACACCCGCGACTTTGAGCCGGTGGCCGAGGTCCCGTTCAGCCACAGCTACGAGAACAGCCTGCTGTCGGTGTGGCAGGGCAAAGGTGAGTCACTTCCTGCTGCAGGGGAGTCGCTTCCTGCTGCACGGGAGTCGCTTCCTGCTGCAGGGTAGTCACTTCCTGCTGCAGGGGAGTCCCGTGTCCTGGTCTGACCTGGTGTCCCGTCTGCAGAGCTGATCCACCGCTTCATCACGGAGCACCAGCAGGGCAAGCGGGTGCCGCTGTGCATCAACCCCCAGAGCGCTGCGTTCAAGACCTTCATCAGGTAACGGGAGCATCGTCCATTTCATTCTCCTGGTTTTACTCGCTTGAGTTTTTTACACTTCTTTTGTTTCACGGTCGTTTGTTCGGTCGTACCGCAAGAAAAGCTTGTCACGCTGTGGAGTATGTAGTTATATTATGTTATATACAGGACTGTCTCAGAAAATTAGAATATTGTGATAAAGTTCTTTATTTTCTGTAATGCAATTAAAAAAACAAAAATGTCATGCATTCTGGATTCATTACAAATCAACTGAAATATTGCAAGCCTTTTATTCTTTTACTATTGCTGATTATGGCTTACAGCTTAAGAAAACTCTAAAATCCTATCTCATAAAATTTTAATATTTCCTCAGACCAAGTAAAAAAAAAGATTTATAACAGCTGAGTGTTTGTCAAGGCTCAGGAAACCCTTGCAGGTGTTTCGAGTTAATTAGACAATTCAAGTGATTTGTTTAATACCCTACTAGTATACTTTTTCATGATATTCTAATATTTAGAGATAGGATATTTGAGTTTTCTTAAGCTGTAAACCATAATCAGCAATATTAAAAGAATAAAAGGCTTGCAATATTTCAGTTGATTTGTAATGAATCCAGAATGCATGACATTTTTGTTTTTTGAATTGCATTACAGAAAATAAAGAACTTCATCACAATATTCTAATTTTCTGAGACAGTCCTGTATAGCATATGTTATATAGTATATATTTTTGTGTTCATATTTTATTTATTTATGTTATATATAACATGTATATATTTCTTTATATATATATTCATATAATTAAATATGTTATCTGTATATTTATGGATATTATGTTATATATATTATAATTTTCTATACATTTCTTTTTATTTATTATATCTAATTATATATTTTTGTATTATGTTATATTTAATTTTGTGTAAATATATATATATATATTTATATTATATCTAATTATATATTATATTATGTTATATATCAAATAGTTTAATATATTATATCTAATTACATGTTTTTGTATTTATAATTGTTTTTTATATATATGGGTTCATTCAGACTGCAGTTCTCTTCCCGACCACCAGGGTCTACACGCCCTCTCACGGTGTCTTCTTGTGTCCTCAGGTCCACTGCATGGCATTCCTCCAAGGTGTCCAGGAAGGAGGAGAGATGAACGCTCCTCCTCTTCCTCATGAGGAGGAGTAATACCGAAGAGTTTGGGTCATTTTTATTTATTTTGGTTCACCTGGCGAGATGAAAGCCGCCCGAGCTCCTCCTTCTCCTCAACCCCCGAGCTCCTCCTCGACCCCCGAGCTCCTCCTTCTCCTCGACCCCCGAGCTCCTCCTCGACCCCCGAGCTCCTCCTTCTCCTCGACCCCCGAGCTCCTCCTCGACCCCCGAGCTCCTCCTTCTCCTCGACCCCCGAGCTCCTCCTCGACCCCTGAGCTCCTCCTTCTCCTCGACCCCCGAGCTCCTCCTCGACTCCCGAGCTCCTCCTTCTCCTCGACCCCCGAGCTCCTTCTCGTTTAGTTCGACCGCTTTTCTTTTCTAAAGGACCCAAACAGCTGATCGGCGTTTTGTTCCCACTGCTGAATAAACAACATGAAGTCAAATGCTGCGGAGAGAAAGGAAGTCGGTCCTCGATGTGAGACGTTAAATAATAATAATGCTTTTAATTGTTTTAGGATTGTTGCTCGGTTGATTTTATTTAATTGTCATTCCAGCCGTTTAATTTAAACGGGAAACGCCACGGGGATCTCTTATTTCAGCTGCATTTGAACACATCCCCCCGAAGAGGAACAGGAGGTCATCCACATCTTTGAACCAAACCTTTTATTTTGAAATTCCTGACAGGCGTATTCGGCCTTTTGAGGGTTGAGACCGGATCACAACGAAGCCTTGACACGTTTACAAACATCGACCTGAAGAATCATTCTTCTCGTTCTTTTGAGGGTTTTTTCTAGTACACATTTATTTGGCAAGTCAAATTTTTTTTGTTTTTAAATTTAAATTTTTCCAACAAATTAAAAAAATTCAGAAATTTTTATTTTTCAGAAATTCAAATTTTCAGGAATTTATATTTTTGTCAATTTTAATTTAAAATTTTCAGACATTTTCTATTAACAATTTTAATTTAAATATTGTTTTCTACTTCGAAAAAAATCCCAAAATGTTCTGGACTTGTTTTTTTCTCGTGCGTTCCTACTTTAATCCAGACGGCCATCGTTCCTGTTTTGAGTCTTTTTTGTAAATAGTGTCTCTAAATAATTACCCAGGTGCCCCGGCTCCATCTGTACTAACGAGTTCTTAAGATAACGTTCTGATCCCATTTCAACGTGTTTTATTTTCCCGCCTCCCAGACGGACAAACGGGAAGTGACGGCGGTTTTAATTTTGTTATTGTTTCTTAATTTATTGAGTGTTTGTTGAAGAGTTTGTTTGTTTTTAGTTTCCTCCGGAGAGAAAGAAGAAGTGATGCCTGCCCCCCCCCCCCCCCCTAAACACCATTCCTCCAGATTCTTCTGACCCTGCCCCCTTGGCCCCGCCCACCAGCTCTGAAGAACGGTTGGTCCATGCTGCTGCCTCTCCTTTAGTTTGGTGTTTTTAGGACTTCCTGTTGTAGTTTCTGGCTCAGGTGCTCCGTCCTGTATGGACCCCGAACTGTACTGAGCCACATGAAGAAGGTTATGGATCCGGATGGGTCCCCTAGGCCTCCTGGGGGGGGGGGTCTATGAGTCTTGGGGGTGCCTGAGTCCCCCTGGGGGGGCCTGAGTCCTCCTGGGGGGGCCTGAGTCCCCCTGGGGGTCTGGTTGGATGTGGTCTCGTGGTAGTTCTTCTTTAGGAAGTGGTTGTTTGTGGTGCTGAGGAAACTCTTTGGTGATTGTTCCCTAAAACACACAAAGGACTAAAGTTAAAGTCTTAATTCTCATTAATGTTCATCTCTCTTATTTAACAAAATAAAGTTCAGAGGATTTCAAAGTAAAACTTTGATCTTCTCGTCTTTAACCAACCGGAAGATCAATATGCTACTGGAAATATATTTATATGTATACATTTATATAAATATATATATATTTATATATTTATTTATATAAACGTGAAGAGCCAAACTCAATACTAAATTTTTTATTTTTTTATTCTAGATAAAAACAATAAGTTAAATGAATCTTCAGTTGAAACCAAAACTGAAGATTCATTTAACTTTCAAAGTTTCTCTTAAATAATAAATTATTAACTAAATATATAAAGTTCACTTTTTGAAATTTTAGGGAACAATGAATCAAACTTCTCCTTTTGACTTTCTGTTGAGTAGAAATCCTTCAGGTGAGGAGCAGTGTTTAAACTGGTGACCTCTAGGTGACCACTATGACCTCTAGGTCACCCTTAGATGACTGAGGTAACCTCTGGGACCTTTAGATCACCTAGTTTACCTTTAGGTGAACTCTGGGACCTTTAGATGACCTCTAGGTGACTAAGATGACCTCTAGGTGACTGTGATGACCTTCACATTACCTCTAGGTGACCTTTAGATGACCGCTAGGTGACCTTTAGATGATCTCTAGGTGACCTTTAGATGATCTCTAGGTGACTTAGATGCCCTCTGTGTGACCTTTAGATGACCTCTAGTTGACTGAGGTGACCTTGCTGGTCTGGGATCAGCTGTTGACAAACGGGTCGATCATGTCTAGACTTGTTTTTCTTCTATGAAAAGAAACTTGATGTTTTTATTCTAAATCTGAAGTTTTTTGTCGTTTAGCAACAAACTAAAAAGTTTTTGTTCGTTTTTTGACTTTTTGTTCCCAACAAATACTTGAATTTCTTAAACAATGTTTAGAAGTGGATGATGATGAATAAACGGACACTGGATCACATCACGGCTCTTTATTCGGCTGAGGAGTCGGTGAAATATTTAAATTAGATTTAAATACGGATCTGATTTTAGATTTTTGGATTTTTATTTTAATAGAAATTATTCAACGGAATAAAATATAAACTTTCAAATTAATAATTATATCGGTGATGAAAAGAAACTTATCTATTTAATAAATAAAGTTATTTAAATAAATATACCGCTCAACTTTAATTATATTTATACAAATAACTAGTGAATGTACCTGAAATACTGAGCGTTCCTCACCCTCCCTCCCTCCCTCTTCCTCACCCTCCCTCCCTTCCTCTCTCTCCCTCCCTCTTCCTCCCTCTCTCTCTCTCTCTCTCTCTCTCTCTCTCTCTCTCACCATGTTGACCCTCATGGCTGTCGGCTCCGTCTTCTTTCCAGGACTTTTCTTTTTATCCAAACGGAGTCTGAAACATATTATGGGATGGAGCGAGGGCGACGCAGTCATGGTGTCCACCAGGTACACACACATACACACACAGACATACACACAGACACACACAGAGACATACACACACAGACATACACACAGAGACACACACAGACATACACACAGACATACACACACAGACCAACAGACATACACACACAGAGACATACATACACACCCTCTGTAATACGTTGTTCATATTCCTGATTTAAAGTCAGTGTTTTAATGAATATTTATAAAATATAAATTAATTAGGAGGAGGATGATGAACATGATGAGGAGGAGCATGATGATGAAGATGACTGTTCTTCCTCAGGCTCGTCTCGTCCCTTCAGGCCGTCTTGGCCTCTTCAGCTGGTCTAGTGATCGCTTCTTCCTGTAGAGACGTCATGGAGGACAGGTGTGTGTGTATGAGTGTGTCTTATTTCCCAGTCAAAGTGGATCTTCCTCTCAGCTGCATTTGGTTATCAAATGATGCCACAGACTTGTGCAGCAATGCATTCTGGGATCATAAAACAAAAACAACTCGACCTGTAACTTTAGGAAACAGAGACACTACCACTTTAGACCACAGGGGGCAGCAGAACCAACACTACCACTTTAGTCCACAGGGGGCACCAGAACCAACACTACCACTTTAGACCACAGGGGGCAGCATAACCAACACTACCACTTTAGACCACAGGGGGCATCAGAACCAACACTACCACTTTAGACCACAGGGGACACCAGAACCAACACTACCACTTTAGTCCACAGGGGGCACCAGAACCACCACTACCACTTTAGTCCACAGGGGGCAGCAGAACCAACACTACCACTTTAGTCAACAGGGGGCACCAGAACCAACACTACCACTTTAGTCCACAGGGGGCACCAGAACCAACACTACCACTTTAGACCACAGGGGGCACCAGAACCAACACTACCACTTTAGTCCACAGGGGGCACCAGAACCAACACTACCACTTTAGACCACAGGGGGCACCAGAACCAACACTACCACTTTGGACCACAGGGGCACCAGAACCAACACTACCACTTTAGTCCACAGGGGGCAGCAGAACCAACACTACCACTTTAGACCACAGGGGCACCAGAACCAACACTACCACTTTAGTCCACAGGGGGCACCAGAACCAACACTACCACTTTAGTCCACAGGGGGCAGCAGAACCAACACTACCACTTTAGACCACAGGGGGCACCAGAACCAACACTACCACTTTAGACCACAGGGGGCACCAGAACCAACACTACCACTTTAGACCACAGGGGGCGCCAGAACCAACACTACCACTTTAGACCACAGGGGGCACCAGAACCAACACTACCACTTTAGTCCACAGGTGGCGACAGAACCAACACTACCACTTTAGTCCACAGGTGGCGACAGAACCAACACTACCGCTTTAGTCCACAGGGGGCACCAGAACCAACACTACCACTTTAGACCACAGGGGGGCCAGAACCAACACTACCGCTTTAGACCACAGGGGGCAGCAGAACCAACACTACCACTTTAGTCCACAGGGGGGCCAGAACCAACACTACCACTTTAGACCACAGGGGGCAGCAGAACCAACACTACCACTTTAGTCCACAGGGGGCACCAGAACCAACACTACCACTTTAGTCCACAGGGGGGCCAGAACCAACACTACCACTTTAGTCCACAGGGGGCACCAGAACCAACACTACTACTTTAGTCCACAGGGGACAGCAGAACCAACACTACCACTTTAGTCCACAGGGGGCGCCAGAACCACCACTACCACTTTAGTCCACAGGGGGCACCAGAACCAACACTACCACTTTAGTCCACAGGCGGCGACAGAACCAACACTACCACTTTAGTCCACAGGGGGCGACAGAACCAACACTACCACTTTAGTCCACAGGGGGCATCAGAACTAACACTACCACTTTAGTCCACAGGGGGCAGCAGAACCAACACTACCACTTTAGACCACAGGGGGCACCAGAACCAACACTACCACTTTAGTCCACAGGGGGCGACAGAACCAACACTACCACTTTAGTCCACAGGCGGCGACAGAACCAACACTACCACTTTAGTCCACAGGGGGCGACAGAACCAACACTACCACTTTAGTCCACAGGGGCATCAGAACCAACACTACCACTTTGGTCCACAGGGGCGACAGAACCAACACTACCACTTTAGTCCACAGGGGCATCAGAACCAACACTACCACTTTGGTCCACAGGGGCACCAGAACCAACACTACCACTTTAGTGCACAAGAGCCGACAGATCCAACACTACCACGTTAGTCCACAGGGAGCAGCAGAACCAACACTACCACTTTGGTCCACAGGGGCAGCAGAACCAACACTACCACTTTGGTCCACAGGGGCAGCAGAACCAACACTACCACGTTGGTCCACAGGGGCAGCAGAACCAACACTACCACTTTAGTCCACAGGGGCAGCAGAACCAACACTACCACTTTGGTCCACAGGGGCAGCAGAACCAACACTACCACTTTGGTCCACAGGGGCACCAGAACCAACACTACCACTTTGGTCCACAGGGGCACCAGAACCAACACTACCACTTTAGTCCACAGGGGCATCAGAACCAACACTACCACTTTGGTCCACAGGGGCACCAGAACCAACACTACCACTTTAGTCCACAGGGGCAGCATAACCAACACTACCACTTTGGTCCACAGGGGCACCAGAACCAACACTACCACTTTGGTCCACAGGGGCATCAGAACCAACACTACCACTTTAGTCCACAGGGGCACCAGAACCAACACTACCACTTTGGTCCACAGGGGCAGCAGAACCAACACTACCACTTTGGTCCACAGGGGCACCAGAACCAACACTACCACTTTAGTCCACAGGGGCCAGAACCAACACTACCACTTTAGTCCACAGGGGCAGCAGAACCAACACTACCACTTTAGTCCACAGGGGGCACCAGAACCAACACTACCACTTTAGTCCACAGGGGGCACCAGAACCAACACTACCACTTTAGTCCACAGGGGGCCAGAACCAACACTACCACTTTAGTCCACAGGGGGCACCAGAACCAACACTACCACTTTGGTCCACAGGGGCCAGAACCAACACTACCACTTTGGTCCACAGGGGCACCAGAACCAACACTACCACTTTAGTCCACAGGGGGCACCAGAACCAACACTACCACTTTAGTCCACAGGGGGCAGCAGAACCAACACTACCACTTTAGACCACAGGGGGGCAGCAGAACCACCACCACCACTTTAGTCCACAGAAGGCAGCAGAACCAACACTACCACTTTAGACCACAGGGGGGCAGCAGAACCAACACTACCACTTTAGTCCACAGGGGGCACCAGAACCAACACTACCACTTTAGTCCACAGGGGGCACCAGAACCAACACTACCACTTTAGACCACAGGGGGCACCAGAACCAACACGACCACTTTAGACCACAGGGGGCATCAGAACCAACACTACCACTTTAGTCCACAGGGGGCAGCAGAACCAACACTACCACTTTAGTCCACAGGGGGCACCAGAACCAACACTACCACTTTAGTCCACAGGGGGCAGCAGAACCAACACTACCACTTTAGTCCACAGGGGGCAGCAGAACCAACACTACCACTTTTGTCCACAGGGGGCAGCAGAACCAACACTACCACTTTAGTCCACAGGGGGCACCAGAACCAACACTACCACTTTAGTCCACAGGGGGCACCAGAACCAACACTACCACTTTAGACCACAGGGGGCAGCAGAACCAACACTACCACTTTAGTCCACAGGGGGCAACAGAACCAACACTACCACTTTAGTCCACAGGGGGCAACAGAACCAACACTACCACTTTAGTCCACAGGGGGCAGCAGAACCAACTCTGCTCTATTTCCTGCTCAGACATTGGCTGACCGACAGATACATCCTGTTCGCCGCGCCGTACTTCGCCTTCGATATCTACGCCATGTTCCTGTGCTACTGGCACAAGCTGCAGGTCAAAGGTCACGAGGCCCAGGGGGGCGTGGCCTCGGTGGGCGGGTTCCTGCGGCGGGAGAAGCTGCTGGTGCTGCACCACGTGTTCATGGTGGCCTTCTGCTGCCCGGCCTCGCTGGTGGGTCCTGTTATTAATACTCCTTACTGTCGTTAGTATTAACATTTATATTAATACTATTATATATATATTATATTATTATTATTCATAATAATGTTATTAAATAGACACGTAGTGTCCAGTTTATTAGGTATGCCTAGCTAATCCTAATACAATCATACTAATGTTATGTTTTTGTCCCCCCCCCCAGCTGTGGAGGAGGGGTAGAGGAGATTTCTTCCAGGCGTTGTTATTTCTTGCTGAGCTCAGCACTCCTTGTGTCTGTTTGTCTAAAGTTTTGATTCAGGTGAATTATTATTAATAATGTATAATTTTATATAGCATAATGTATTAATTTATTATAATTTTAATTATTAATATACAATATTATATATCATTAATATATTAGATTATTATAATAATAATATCTAATAAATCCTCGTCCTCGTCCTCCTCCTCCTCAGTTCCAGAAGCAGCACACTCTCCTCCACAGGCTCAACGGTCTCCTCCTCCTCTTCACCTTCTTCTTCTGTCGTGTTCTCCTCTTCCCGTACCTGTACTTCATCTACAGCAGGTAGTACTTCAGTCTGTGTACTCTAGTACTTCATCTACAGCAGGTAGTACTTCAGTCTGTGTACTCTAGTACTTCATCTACAGCAGGTAGTACTTCAGTCTGTGTACTCTAGTACTTCATCTACAGCAGGTAGTACTTCAGTCTGTGTACTCTAGTACTTTGTTGTACCTCTACTGCATTACTCTGAGGGCGTGTGTGTACTTGTGTACTTGTGTACTTGTCCCCTCAGGTACGCATCCGTCCCCGTGTACCGGCTCCCCCTGGTGGCCCCGTGGCAGTGCACCCTGGGGGCCTCCCTGCTGTGGCCCCTGCAGCTCTACTGGTTCACTCTGATCTGCAGAGGGGCCATCCACGTCACGGGGGGGCGGGGCTATCCGCGTCACGGGGGGCGGGGCCACTGGGCTCCTCCCCCTCCAGAGTAAAAAACAGTTTCACCTCATGGCGCTAGAGCCGGGCTCTATCCTGGTGATCAATACTATGATTAATGCTATGATCAATGCTATGATCAATATGATGATCAATGCTATGATCAATACTATGATTAATGCTATGATTAATACTATGATTAATACGATGAACAATGCTATGATCAATACTATGATTAATACTATGATCAATACTATGATTAATACTATGATCAATACTATGATTAATACTACGTCTGAGTGTGAAGGCTTTTATAGAAACACGTTCATGTCGTAATATAATTGTCATTAAATGTTTTGAAAGTACTTTAAATGCAGCTTTGTGTTCTTTGTGTTACTTATTCAGTGGTACTAGTACTACAGAGTATTCTCAGTGGTACTAGTACTACAGAGTATTCTCAGTGGTATTAGTACTATAGAGTATTCTCAGTGGTACTAGTACTACAGAGTATTCTCAGTGGTATTAGTACTACAGAGTATTCTCAGTGGTACTAGTACTACAGAGTATTCTCAGTGTGGTACTAGTACTACAGAGTATTCTCAGTGGTACTAGTACTACAGAGTATTCTCAGTGTGGTACTAGTACTACAGAGTATTCTCAGTGGTACTAGTACTACAGAGTATTCTCAGTGTGGTACTAGTACTACATAGTATTCTCAGTGTGGTACTAGTACTACAGAGTATTCTCAGTGGTACTAGTACTACAGAGTATTCTCAGTGGTACTAGTACTACAGAGTATTCTCAGTGGTACTAGTACTACAGAGTATTCTCAGTGTGGTACTAGTACTACAGAGTATTCTCAGTGGTATTAGTACTACAGAGTATTCTCAGTGTGGTACTAGTACTACATAGTATTCTCAGTGTGGTACTAGTACTACAGGTATTCTCAGTGGTACTAGTACTACAGAGCATTCTCAGTGGTATTAGTACTACAGAGTATTCTCAGTGGTACTAGTACTACATAGTATTCTCAGTGTGGTACTAGTACTACAGAGTATTCTCAGTGGTATTAGTACTACAGAGTATTCTCAGTGGTATTAGTACTACAGAGTATTCTCAGTGGTACTAGTACTACAGAGTATTCTCAGTGGTACTAGTACTACAGAGTATTCTCAGTGTGGTACTAGTACTACAGAGTATTCTCAGTGGTATTAGTACTACAGAGTATTCTCAGTGGTATTAGTACTACAGAGTATTCTCAGTGGTACTAGTACTACAGAGTATTCTCAGTGGTACTAGTACTACAGAGTATTCCCAGTGTGGTACTAGTACTACAGAGTATTCTCAGTGTGGTACTAGTACTACATAGTATTCTCAGTGTGGTACTAGTACTACAGAGTATTCTCAGTGGTACTAGTACTACAGAGTATTCTCTGGTACTAGTACTACAGAGTATTCTCAGTGTGGTACTAGTACTACATAGTATTCTCAGTGTGGTACTAGTACTACAGCGTATTCTCAGTGGTATTAGTACTACAGAGTATTCTCAGTGGTACTAGTACTACAGAGTATTCTCAGTGGTACTAGTACTACAGAGTATTCTCAGTGTGGTACTAGTACTACAGAGTATTCTCAGTGGTACTAGTACTACAGAGTATTCTCAGTGGTATTAGTACTACAGAGTATTCTCAGTGTGGTACTAGTACTACAGAGTATTCTCAGTGGTATTAGTACTACAGAGTATTCTCAGTGTGGTACTAGTACTACATAGTATTCTCAGTGTGGTACTAGTACTACAGAGTATTCTCAGTGTGGTACTAGTACTACAGAGTATTCTCAGTGGTACTAGTACTACAGAGCATTCTCAGTGGTATTAGTACTACAGGTATTCTCAGTGGTATTAGTACTACAGGTATTCTCAGTGGTACTAGTACTACAGAGTATTCTCAGTGGCACTAGTACTACAGAGTATTCTCAGTGGTACTAGTACTACAGAGTATTCTCAGTGGTACTAGTACTACAGGTATTCTCAGTGGTACTAGTGCTACAGAGTATTCTCAGTGTGGTACTAGTACCACAGAGTATTCTCAGTGTGGTACTAGTACTGCAGGTATTCTCAGTGGTATTAGTACCACAGGTATTCTCAGTGGTACTAGTACACAGGTATTCTCAGTGGTACTAGTACTACAGAGTATTCTCAGTGGTACTAGTACTACAGAGTATTCTCAGTGGTATTAGTACTACAGAGTATTCTCAGTGGTACTAGTACTACAGAGTATTCTCAGTGGTACTAGTACTACAGAGTATTCTCAGTGGTACTAGTACTACAGAGTATTCTCAGTGTGGTACTAGTACTACAGAGTATTCTCAGTGTGGTACTAGTACTACAGAGTATTCTCAGTGGTATTAGTACTACAGAGTATTCTCAGTGGTATTAGTACTACAGAGTATTCTCAGTGGTATTAGTACTACAGAGTATTCTCAGTGGTATTAGTACTACAGAGTATTCTCAGTGGTATTAGTACTACAGAGTATTCTCAGTGGTATTAGTACTACAGAGTATTCTCAGTGGTACTAGTACTACAGAGTATTCTCAGTGGTATTAGTACTACAGAGTATTCTCAGTGGTATTAGTACTACAGAGTATTCTCAGTGGTACTAGTACTACAGAGTATTCTCAGTGGTACTAGTACTACAGAGTATTCTCAGTGGTACTAGTACTACAGAGTATTCTCAGTGGTATTAGTACTACAGAGTATTCTCAGTGGTATTAGTACTACAGAGTATTCTCAGTGGTACTAGTACTACAGAGTATTCTCAGTGGTACTAGTACTACAGAGTATTCTCAGTGTGGTACTAGTACTACAGAGTATTCTCAGTGGTATTAGTACTACAGAGTATTCTCAGTGGTACTAGTACTACAGAGTATTCTCAGTGTGGTACTAGTACTACAGAGTATTCTCAGTGTGGTACTAGTACTACAGAGTATTCTCAGTGGTACTAGTACTACAGAGTATTCTCAGTGGTACTAGTACTACAGAGTATTCTCAGTGGTATTAGTACTACAGAGTATTCTCAGTGGTACTAGTACTACAGAGTATTCTCAGTGGTATTAGTACTACAGAGTATTCTCAGTGGTACTAGTACTACAGAGTATTCTCAGTGGTATTAGTACAGAGTATTCTCAGTGGTACTAGTACTACAGAGTATTCTCAGTGGTACTAGTACTACAGAGTATTCTCAGTGTGGTACTAGTACTACAGAGTATTCTGTGTGGTACTAGTACTACAGAGTATTCTCAGTGGTATTAGTACTACAGAGTATTCTCAGTGGTATTAGTACTACAGAGTATTCTCAGTGGTACTAGTACTACAGAGTATTCTCAGTGGTATTAGTACTACAGAGTATTCTCAGTGGTACTAGTACTACAGAGTATTCTCAGTGTGGTACTAGTACTACAGAGTATTCTCAGTGGTATTAGTACTACAGAGTATTCTCAGTGTGGTACTAGTACTACAGAGTATTCTCAGTGTGGTACTAGTACTACAGAGTATTCTCAGTGGTACTAGTACTACAGAGTATTCTCAGTGGTACTAGTACTACAGAGTATTCTCAGTGGTATTAGTACTACAGAGTATTCTCAGTCTCTCCTCCTCATCCTCTTGCTCCTCCAGTATTTTTTTTTCATCTTCTCTCTTTTTTTTAACGGCAGCTGTCAACGGGTGCACGAGCGAACTATCGCGAGACTCCGAGGCAGCGAGCGAGAAGAAACGTTGTCCAAGGCAAGGCGAATAGCAATATTCACATATAGCAACAACAACAACCTTTTTTCACGAACAATCATTGCTCGGTTATGTAGACCGGAAGGACGAAGAAGTGTGAGCCACGTTCCAGCACCAGAGACGCGGAGGGAAATCCCGGACTGTGATGTGCAGGTAGCGAAAACACGCGCAACACTAGCTAGCTGGTTTATTAATAGCTAAGCTAACAGGCTAACGGCTAGCTTAGCTCGCGAAGAACCTTGTTGTTGTTGATGTTGTTTCACGGTTCCAACGGCACAGAAGCACGGCTCTAAATCACCACCGTGTGTGTGTTCATGAACGTTACACGTCTTTAAAGCAGCCGAATGAGCGCCTTCATGTGAGAACGTGATATTTACACTTCTAGAGATGCTCCTGTAGTATTACTGCAGTACCACAGTGTACAAATACACGGTCATAGTACAAGTACCACAGTGTACAAATACACGGTCATAGTACAAGTACCACAGTGTACAAATACACGGTCATAGTACAAGTACCACAGTGTACAAATACACGGTCATAGTACAAGTACCACAGTGTACAAATACACGGTCATAGTACAAGTACCACAGTGTACAATACACGGTTATAGTACAAGTACCACAGTGTACAAATACACGGTTAT
The DNA here is from genome assembly GCF_029220125.1 of Pseudoliparis swirei. NCBI lineage: Eukaryota > Metazoa > Chordata > Actinopteri > Perciformes > Liparidae > Pseudoliparis > Pseudoliparis swirei. Next base: position 1,674,203 of record NC_079410.1, on the reverse strand, counting down.
AGTACAAGTACCACAGTGTACAAATACACGGTCATAGTACAAGTACCACAGTGTACAAATACACGGTCATAGTACAAGTACCACAGTGTACAAATACACGGTCATAGTACAAGTACCACAGTGTACATATACACGGTCATAGTACAAGTACTACAGTGTACATATACACGGTCATAGTACAAGTACCACAGTGTACAAATACACGGTCATAGTACAAGTACCACAGTGTACAAATACACGGTCATAGTACAAGTACCACAGTGTACAAATACACGGTTATAGTACAAGTACCACAGTGTACAAATACACGGTCATAGTACAAGTACCACAGTGTACAAATACACGGTTATAGTACAAGTACCACAGTGTACAAATACACGGTTATAGTACAAGTACCACAGTGTACAAATACACGGTCATAGTACAAGTACCACAGTGTACAAATACACGGTTATAGTACAAATACCACAGTGTACAAATACACGGTCATAGTACAAGTACCACAGTGTACAAATACACGGTCATAGTACAAGTACCACAGTGTACAAATACACGGTCATAGTACAAGTACCACAGTGTACAAATACACGGTCATAGTACAAGTACCACAGTGTACATATACACGGTCATAGTACAAGTACCACAGTGTACAAATACACGGTCATAGTACAAGTACCACAGTGTACAAATACACGGTCATAGTACAAGTACCACAGTGTACAAATACACGGTTATAGTACAAGTACCACAGTGTACAAATACACGGTCATAGTACAAGTACCACAGTGTACAAATACACGGTTATAGTACAAGTACCACAGTGTACAAATACACGGTTATAGTACAAGTACCACAGTGTACAAATACACGGTCATAGTACAAGTACCACAGTGTACAAATACACGGTTATAGTACAAATACCACAGTGTACAAATACACGGTCATAGTACAAGTACCACAGTGTACAAATACACGGTCATAGTACAAGTACCACAGTGTACAAATACACGGTCATAGTACAAGTACCACAGTGTACAAATACACGGTCATAGTACAAGTACCACACTGTACAAATACACGGTCATAGTACAAGTACCACAGTGTACAAATACACGGTTATAGTACAAATACACGGTCATAGTACAAGTACCACAGTGTACAAATACACGGTTATAGTACAAGTACCACAGTGTACAAATACACGGTCATAGTACAAGTACCACAGTGTACAAATACACGGTCATAGTACAAGTACCACCGTGTACAAATACACGGTCATAGTACAAGTACCACAGTGTACAAATACACGGTCATAGTACAAGTACCACAGTGTACAAATACACGGTCATAGTACAAGTACCACAGTGTACAAATACACGGTCATAGTACAAGTACCACAGTGTACAAATACACGGTCATAGTACAAGTACCACAGTGTACAAATACTCTTATAGTACAAGTACCACAGTGTACAAATACACGGTCATAGTACAAGTACCACAGTGTACAAATACACGGTTATAGTACAAGTACCACAGTGTACAAATACATGGTTATAGTACAAGTACCACAGTGTACAAATACTCTTATAGTACAAGTACCACAGTGTACAAATACACGGTCATAGTACAAGTACCACAGTGTACAAATACACGGTCATAGTACAAGTACCACAGTGTACAAATACACGGTCATAGTACAAGTACCACAGTGTACAATACACGGTTATAGTACAAGTACCACAGTGTACAAATACACGGTTATAGTACAAGTACCACCGTGTACAAATACACGGTTATAGTACAAGTACCACAGTGTACAAATACACGGTCATAGTACAAGTACCACAGTGTACAAATACACGGTCATAGTACAAGTACCACAGTGTACAAATACATGGTTATAGTACAAGTACCACAGTGTACAAATACTCTTATAGTACAAGTACCACAGTGTACAAATACACGGTCATAGTACAAGTACCACAGTGTACAAATACACGGTCATAGTACAAGTACCACAGTGTACAAATACACGGTTATAGTACAAGTACCACAGTGTACAAATACACGGTCATAGTACAAGTACCACAGTGTACAAATACACAGTCATAGTACAAGTACCACAGTGTACAAATACTCTTATAGTACAAGTACCACAGTGTACAAATACTCTTATAGTACAAGTACCACAGTGTACAAATACACAGTCATAGTACAAGTACCACAGTGTACAAATACACAGTCATAGTACAAATACCACAGTGTACAAATACATGGTCATAGTACAAGTACCACAGTGTACAAATACACGGTCATAGTACAAGTACCACACTGTTCAAATACACGGTCATAGTACAAGTACCACAGTGTACAAATACACGGTCATAGTACAAGTACCACAGTGTACAAATACACGGTTATAGTACAAGTACCACAGTGTACAAATACACGGTCATAGTACAAGTACCACAGTGTACAAATACTCTTATAGTACAGGTACCACAGTGTACAAATACTCTTATAGTACAAGTACCACAGTGTACAAATACACAGTCATAGTACAAGTACCACAGTGTACAAATACTCTTATAGTACAAGTACCACAGTGTACAAATACACGGTTATAGTACTAGTACCACAGTGTACAAATACACGGTTATAGTACAAGTACCACAGCGTACAAATACACGGTTATAGTACAAGTACCACAGCGTACAAATACACGGTCATAGTACAAGTACCACAGTGTACAAATACACGGTCATAGTACAAGTACCACAGTGTACAAATACACGGTCATAGTACAAGTACCACAGTGTACAAATACACGGTCATAGTACAAGTACCACAGTGTACAAATACACGGTTATAGTACAAGTACCACAGTGTACAAATACACGGTTATAGTACAAGTACCACAGTGTACAAATACACGGTCATAGTACAAGTACCACAGTGTACAAATACACGGTTATAGTACAAGTACCACAGTGTACAAATACACGGTCATAGTACAAGTACCACAGTGTACAAATACACGGTCATAGTACAAGTACCACAGTGTACAAATACTCTTATAGTACAAGTACCACAGTGTACAAATACACGGTCATAGTACAAGTACCACAGTGTACAAATACGGTCATAGTACAAGTACCACAGTGTACAAATACACGGTTATAGTACAAGTACCACAGTGTACAAATACACGGTCATAGTACAAGTACCACAGTGTACAAATACTCTTATAGTACAGGTACCACAGTGTACAAATACTCTTATAGTACAAGTACCACAGTGTACAAATACACAGTCATAGTACAAGTACCACAGTGTACAAATACTCTTATAGTACAAGTACCACAGTGTACAAATACGGTCATAGTACAAGTACCACAGTGTACAAATACTCTTATAGTACAAGTACCACAGTGTACAAATACACGGTCATAGTACAAGTACCACAGTGTACAAATACTCTTATAGTACAAGTACCACAGTGTACAAATACTCTTATAGTACAAGTACCACAGTGTACAAATACACAGTCATAGTACAAGTACCACAGTGTACAAATACTCTTATAGTACAAGTACCACCGTGTACAAATACACGGTTATAGTACAAGTACCACCGTGTACAAATACACGGTTATAGTACAAGTACCACAGTGTACAAATACACGGTCATAGTACAAGTACCACATTGTACAAATACACGGTTATAGTACAAGTACCACAGTGTACAAATACACGGTCATAGTACAAGTACCACAGTGTACAAATACTCTTATAGTACAAGTACCACAGTGTACAAATACTCTTATAGTACAAGTACCACAGTGTACAAATACTCTTATAGTACAAGTACCACAGTGTACAAATACACGGTCATAGTACAAGTACCACAGTGTACAAATACTCTTATAGTACAAGTACCACAGTGTACAAATACACGGTCATAGTACAAGTACCACAGTGTACAAATACACGGTTATAGTACAAGTACCACAGTGTACAAATACTCTTATAGTACAAGTACCACAGTGTACAAATACACAGTCATAGTACAAGTACCACAGTGTACAAATACACAGTCATAGTACAAGTACCACAGTGTACAAATACACGGTCATAGTACAAGTACCACAGTGTACAAATACTCTTATAGTACAAGTACCACAGTGTACAAATACACGGTCATAGTACAAGTACCACAGTGTACAAATACACGGTTATAGTACAAGTACCACAGTGTACAAATACACGGTCATAGTACAAGTACCACAGTGTACAAATACTCTTATAGTACAGGTACCACAGTGTACAAATACTCTTATAGTACAAGTACCACAGTGTACAAATACACAGTCATAGTACAAGTACCACAGTGTACAAATACTCTTATAGTACAAGTACCACAGTGTACAAATACACGGTTATAGTACTAGTACCACAGTGTACAAATACACGGTTATAGTACAAGTACCACAGCGTACAAATACACGGTTATAGTACAAGTACCACAGCGCACAAATACACGGTCATAGTACAAGTACCACAGTGTACAAATACGGTCATAGTACAAGTACCACAGTGTACAAATACGCAGTCATAGTACAAGTACCACAGTGTACAAATACACGGTCATAGTACAAGTACCACAGGGTACAATACGGTTATAGTACAAGTACCACAGTGTACAAATACGGTTATAGTACAAGTACCACAGTGTACAAATACACGGTCATAGTACAAGTACCACAGTGTACAAATACGGTTATAGTACAAGTACCACAGTGTACAAATACACGGTCATAGTACAAGTACCACAGTGTACAAATACACGGTCATAGTACAAGTACCACAGTGTACAAATACTCTTATAGTACAAGTACCACAGTGTACAAATACACGGTCATAGTACAAGTACCACAGTGTACAAATACGGTCATAGTACAAGTACCACAGTGTACAAATACACGGTTATAGTACAAGTACCACAGTGTACAAACACGGTCATAGTACAAGTACCACAGTGTACAAATACTCTTATAGTACAGGTACCACAGTGTACAAATACTCTTATAGTACAAGTACCACAGTGTACAAATACACAGTCATAGTACAAGTACCACAGTGTACAAATACTCTTATAGTACAAGTACCACAGTGTACAAATACACGGTCATAGTACAAGTACCACAGTGTACAAATACTCTTATAGTACAAGTACCACAGTGTACAAATACACGGTCATAGTACAAGTACCACAGTGTACAAATACTCTTATAGTACAAGTACCACAGTGTACAAATACTCTTATAGTACAAGTACCACAGTGTACAAATACACGGTCATAGTACAAGTACCACAGTGTACAAATACACGGTTATAGTACAAGTACCACCGTGTACAAATACACGGTTATAGTACAAGTACCACCGTGTACAAATACACGGTTATAGTACAAGTACCACAGTGTACAAATACACGGTCATAGTACAAGTACCACATTGTACAAATACACGGTTATAGTACAAGTACCACAGTGTACAAATACACGGTCATAGTACAAGTACCACAGTGTACAAATACTCTTATAGTACAAGTACCACAGTGTACAAATACTCTTATAGTACAAGTACCACAGTGTACAAATACTCTTATAGTACAAGTACCACAGTGTACAAATACACGGTCATAGTACAAGTACCACAGTGTACAAATACTCTTATAGTACAAGTACCACAGTGTACAAATACACGGTCATAGTACAAGTACCACAGTGTACAAATACTGTTATAGTACAAGTACCACAGTGTACAAATACTCTTATAGTACAAGTACCACAGTGTACAAATACACAGTCATAGTACAAGTACGTACAAATACACGGTTATAGTACAAGTACCACAGTGTACAAATACTCTTATAGTACAAGTACCACAGTGTACAAATACACAGTCATAGTACAAGTACCACAGTGTACAAATACAGTCATAGTACAAGTACCACAGTGTACAAATACGGTCATAGTACAAGTACCACAGTGTACAAATACTCTTATAGTACAAGTACCACAGTGTACAAATACACGGTTATAGTACTAGTACCACAGTGTACAAATACACGGTTATAGTACAAGTACCACAGCGTACAAATACACGGTTATAGTACAAGTACCACAGCGTACAAATACACGGTCATAGTACAAGTACCACAGTGTACAAATACACGGTCATAGTACAAGTACCACAGTGTACAAATACACGGTCATAGTACAAGTACCACAGTGTACAAATACACGGTCATAGTACAAGTACCACAGTGTACAATACACGGTTATAGTACAAGTACCACAGTGTACAAATACACGGTTATAGTACAAGTACCACAGTGTACAAATACACGGTCATAGTACAAGTACCACAGTGTACAAATACACGGTCATAGTACAAGTACCACAGTGTACAAATACTCTTATAGTACAAGTACCACAGTGTACAAATACACGGTTATAGTACAAGTACCACAGCGTACAAATACACGGTCATAGTACAAGTACTACAGTGTACAAATACACGGTCATAGTACAAGTACCACAGTGTACAAATACACGGTCATAGTACAAGTACCACAGTGTACAAATACACGGTCATAGTACAAGTACCACAGTGTACAAATACACGGTTATAGTACAAGTACCACAGTGTACAAATACACGGTCATAGTACAAGTACCACAGTGTACAATACACGGTTATAGTACAAGTACCACAGTGTACAAATACACGGTTATAGTACAAGTACCACAGTGTACAAATACACGGTCATAGTACAAGTACCACAGTGTACAAATACACGGTTATAGTACAAGTACCACAGTGTACAAATACACGGTTATAGTACAAGTACCACAGTGTACAAATACACGGTTATAGTACAAGTACCACAGTGTACAAATACACGGTCATAGTACAAGTACCACAGTGTACAAATACACGGTCATAGTACAAGTACCACAGTGTACAAATACACAGTCATAGTACAAGTACCACAGTGTACAAATACTCTTATAGTACAAGTACCACAGTGTACAAATACTCTTATAGTACAAGTACCACAGTGTACAAATACACAGTCATAGTACAAGTACCACAGTGTACAAATACACAGTCATAGTACAAATACCACAGTGTACAAATACACGGTCATAGTACAAGTACCACAGTGTAAAAATACTCTTATAGTACAAGTACCACAGTGTACAAATACACGGTCATAGTACAAGTACCACAGTGTACAAATACACGGTCATAGTACAAGTACCACAGTGTACAAATACACGGTCATAGTACAAGTACCACAGTGTACAAATACACAGTCATAGTACAAGTACCACAGTACAAATACACGGTCATAGTACAAGTACCACAGTGTACAAATACACAGTCATAGTACAAGTACCACAGTACAAATACACGGTCATAGTACAAGTACCACACTGTTCAAATACACGGTCATAGTACAAGTACCACACTGTTCAAATACACGGTCATAGTACAAGTACCACAGTGTACAAATACACGGTTATAGTACAAGTACCACAGTGTACAAATACACGGTTATAGTACAAGTACCACAGTGTACAAATACACGGTCATAGTACAAGTACCACATTGTACAAATACACGGTTATAGTACAAGTACCACAGTGTACAAATACACGGTCATAGTACAAGTACCACAGTGTACAAATACTCTTATAGTACAAGTACCACAGTGTACAAATACTCTTATAGTACAAGTACCACAGTGTACAAATACTCTTATAGTACAAGTACCACAGTGTACAAATACGGTCATAGTACAAGTACCACAGTGTACAAATACTCTTATAGTACAAGTACCACAGTGTACAAATACTCTTATAGTACAAGTACCACAGTGTACAAATACACGGTCATAGTACAAGTACCACAGTGTACAAATACACGGTTATAGTACAAGTACCACCGTGTACAAATACACGGTTATAGTACAAGTACCACCGTGTACAAATACACGGTTATAGTACAAGTACCACAGTGTACAAATACACGGTCATAGTACAAGTACCACAGTGTACAAATACACGGTTATAGTACAAGTACATCAGTGTACAAATACATGGTTATAGTACAAGTACATCAGTGTACAAATACATGGTTATAGTACAAGTACATCAGTGTACAAATACACGGTTATAGTACAAGTACCACAGTGTACAAATACACGGTTATAGTACAAGTACCACAGTGTACAAATACACGGTTATAGTACAAGTACCACAGTGTACAAATACACGGTCATAGTACAAGTACCACAGTGTACAAATACACAGTCATAGTACAAGTACCACAGTGTACAAATACTCTTATAGTACAAGTGCCCCAGTGTACAAATACACGGTCATAGTACAAGTACCACAGTGTAGAAATACTCTTATAGTACAAGTACCACAGTGTACAAATACTCTTATAGTACAAGTACCACAGTGTACAAATACACAGTCATAGTACAAGTACCACAGTGTACAAATACACGGTCATAGTACAAGTACCACAGTGTACAAATACTCTTATAGTACAAGTACCACAGTGTACAAATACACGGTCATAGTACAAGTACCACAGTGTACAAATACACGGTCATAGTACAAGTACCACAGTGTACAAATACACAGTCATAGTACAAGTACCACAGTGTACAAATACACGGTCATAGTACAAGTACCACACTGTTCAAATACACGGTCATAGTACAAGTACCACAGTGTACAAATACTCTTATAGTACAAGTACCACAGTGTACAAATACACGGTCAAAGTACAAGTACCACAGTGTACAAATACTCTTATAGTACAAGTACCACAGTGTACAAATACTCTTATAGTACAAGTACCACAGTGTACAAATACAGTCATAGTACAAGTACCACAGTGTACAAATACACGGTCATAGTACAAGTACCACAGTGTACAAATACACGGTCATAGTACAAGTACCACAGTGTACAAATACACGGTCATAGTACAAGTACCACAGTGTACAAATACTCTTATAGTACAAGTACCACAGTGTACAAATACTCTTATAGTACAAGTACCACAGTGTACATATACCGGTCATAGTACAAGTACCACAGTGTACAAATACACGGTCATAGTACAAGTACCACAGTGTACAAATACTCTTATAGTACAAGTACCACAGTGTACAAATACACGGTCATAGTACAAGTACCACAGTGTACAAATACACGGTTATAGTACAAGTACCACAGTATACAAATACTCTTATAGTACAAGTACCACAGTGTACAAATACTCTTATAGTACAAGTACCACAGTGTACAAATACTCTTATAGTACAAGTACCACAGTGTACAAATACTCTTATAGTACAAGTACCACAGTGTACAAATACACGGTCATAGTACAAGTACCACAGTGTACAAATACACGGTTATAGTACAAGTACCACCGTGTACAAATACACGGTTATAGTACAAGTACCACCGTGTACAAATACACGGTTATAGTACAAGTACCACAGTGTACAAATACACGGTCATAGTACAAGTACCACATTGTACAAATACACGGTTATAGTACAAGTACCACAGTGTACAAATACACGGTCATAGTACAAGTACCACAGTGTACAAATACATGGTTATAGTACAAGTACCACAGTGTACAAATACTCTTATAGTACAAGTACCACAGTGTACAAATACATGGTTATAGTACAAGTACCACAGTGTACAAATACACGGTTATAGTACTAGTACCACCGTGTACGAATACACGGTCATAGTACAAGTACCACAGTGTACAAATACACGGTTATAGTACAAGTACCACAGTGTACAAATACACGGTTGTAGTACAAGTACCACAGTGTACAAATACACGGTCATAGTACAAGTACCACAGTGTACAAATACACGGTCATAGTACAAGTACCACAGTGTACAAATACACGGTTATAGTACAAGTACCACAGTGTACAAATACACGGTTATAGTACAAGTACCACAGTGTACAAATACACGGTCATAGTACAAGTACCACAGTGTACAAATACTCTTATAGTACAAGTACCACAGTGTACAAATACTCTTATAGTACAAGTACCACAGTGTACAAATACACAGTCATAGTACAAGTACCACAGTGTACAAATACACAGTCATAGTACAAATACCACAGTGTACAAATACATGGTCATAGTACAAGTACCACAGTGTAAAAATACTCTTATAGTACAAGTACCACAGTGTACAAATACACGGTCATAGTACAAGTACCACAGTGTACAAATACACGGTCATAGTACAAGTACCACAGTGTACAAATACACGGTCATAGTACAAGTACCACAGTGTACAAATACACAGTCATAGTACAAGTACCACAGTGTACAAATACACGGTCATAGTACAAGTACCACACTGTTCAAATACACGGTCATAGTACAAGTACCACAGTGTACAAATACGGTTATAGTACAAGTACCACAGTGTACAAATACACGGTCATAGTACAAGTACCACAGCGTACAAATACTCTTATAGTACAAGTACCACAGTGTACAAATACACGGTTATAGTACTAGTACCACAGTGTACAAATACTCTTATAGTACAAGTACCACAGTGTACAAATACACGGTTATAGTACTAGTACCACAGTGTACAAATACACGGTTATAGTACAAGTACCACAGCGTACAAATACACGGTTATATGACAAGTACCACAGCGTACAAATACACGGTCATAGTACAAGTACCACAGTGTACAAATACACGGTCATAGTACAAGTACCACAGTGTACAAATACACGGTCATAGTACAAGTACCACAGTGTACAAATACACGGTCATAGTACAAGTACCACAGTGTACAAATACGGTTATAGTACAAGTACCACAGTGTACAAATACACGGTTATAGTACAAGTACCACAGTGTACAAATACACGGTCATAGTACAAGTACCACAGTGTACAAATACACGGTCATAGTACAAGTACCACAGTGTACAAATACTTATAGTACAAGTACCACAGTGTACAAATACACGGTTATAGTACAAGTACCACAGCGTACAAATACACGGTCATAGTACAAGTACCACAGTGTACAAATACACGGTCATAGTACAAGTACCACAGTGTACAAATACACGGTCATAGTACAAGTACCACAGTGTACAAATACACGGTCATAGTACAAGTACCACAGTGTACAATACACGGTTATAGTACAAGTACCACAGTGTACAAATACACGGTTATAGTACAAGTACCACAGTGTACAAATACACGGTCATAGTACAAGTACCACAGTGTACAAATACACGGTTATAGTACAAGTACCACAGTGTACAAATACACGGTTATAGTACAAGTACCACAGTGTACAAATACACGGTTATAGTACAAGTACCACAGTGTACAAATACACGGTCATAGTACAAGTACCACAGTGTACAAATACTCTTATAGTACAGGTACCACAGTGTACAAATACTCTTATAGTACAAGTACCACAGTGTACAAATACACAGTCATAGTACAAGTACCACAGTGTACAAATACTCTTATAGTACAAGTACCACAGTGTACAAATACACGGTCATAGTACAAGTACCACAGTGTACAAATACTCTTATAGTACAAGTACCACAGTGTACAAATACACGGTTATAGTACTAGTACCACAGTGTACAAATACACGGTTATAGTACAAGTACCACAGCGTACAAATACACGGTTATAGTACAAGTACCACAGCGTACAAATACACAGTTATAGTACAAGTACCACAGTGTACAAATACACGGTCATAGTACAAGTACCACAGTGTACAAATACACGGTCATAGTACAAGTACCACAGTGTACAAATACACGGTCATAGTACAAGTACCACAGTGTACAAATACGGTCATAGTACAAGTACCACAGTGTACAATACACGGTTATAGTACAAGTACCACAGTGTACAAATACACGGTTATAGTACAAGTACCACAGTGTACAAATACACGGTCATAGTACAAGTACCACAGTGTACAAATACTCTTATAGTACAAGTACCACAGTGTACAAATACACGGTCATAGTACAAGTACCACAGTGTACAAATACACGGTCATAGTACAAGTACCACAGTGTACAAATACACGGTTATAGTACAAGTACATCAGTGTACAAATACATGGTTATAGTACAAGTACATCAGTGTACAAATACATGGTTATAGTACAAGTACATCAGTGTACAAATACACGGTTATAGTACAAGTACCACAGTGTACAAATACACGGTTATAGTACAAGTACCACAGTGTACAAATACGGTTATAGTACAAGTACCACAGTGTACAAATACACGGTCATAGTACAAGTACCACAGTGTACAAATACACAGTCATAGTACAAGTACCACAGTGTACAAATACTCTTATAGTACAAGTGCCCCAGTGTACAAATACACGGTCATAGTACAAGTACCACAGTGTAGAAATACTCTTATAGTACAAGTACCACAGTGTACAAATACTCTTATAGTACAAGTACCACAGTGTACAAATACACAGTCATAGTACAAGTACCACAGTGTACAAATACACGGTCATAGTACAAGTACCACAGTGTACAAATACTCTTATAGTACAAGTACCACAGTGTACAAATACGGTCATAGTACAAGTACCACAGTGTACAAATACACGGTCATAGTACAAGTACCACAGTGTACAAATACAGTCATAGTACAAGTACCACAGTGTACAAATACACGGTCATAGTACAAGTACCACACTGTTCAAATACACGGTCATAGTACAAGTACCACAGTGTACAAATACTCTTATAGTACAAGTACCACAGTGTACAAATACACGGTCAAAGTACAAGTACCACAGTGTACAAATACTCTTATAGTACAAGTACCACAGTGTACAAATACTCTTATAGTACAAGTACCACAGTGTACAAATACAGTCATAGTACAAGTACCACAGTGTACAAATACACGGTCATAGTACAAGTACCACAGTGTACAAATACACGGTCATAGTACAAGTACCACAGTGTACAAATACACGGTCATAGTACAAGTACCACAGTGTACAAATACTCTTATAGTACAAGTACCACAGTGTACAAATACTCTTATAGTACAAGTACCACAGTGTACAAATACACGGTCATAGTACAAGTACCACAGTGTACAAATACACGGTCATAGTACAAGTACCACAGTGTACAAATACTCTTATAGTACAAGTACCACAGTGTACAAATACACGGTCATAGTACAAGTACCACAGTGTACAAATACACGGTTATAGTACAAGTACCACAGTATACAAATACTCTTATAGTACAAGTACCACAGTGTACAAATACTCTTATAGTACAAGTACCACAGTGTACAAATACTCTTATAGTACAAGTACCACAGTGTACAAATACTCTTATAGTACAAGTACCACAGTGTACAAATACACGGTCATAGTACAAGTACCACAGTGTACAAATACACGGTTATAGTACAAGTACCACCGTGTACAAATACACGGTTATAGTACAAGTACCACCGTGTACAAATACACGGTTATAGTACAAGTACCACAGTGTACAAATACACGGTCATAGTACAAGTACCACATTGTACAAATACACGGTTATAGTACAAGTACCACAGTGTACAAATACACGGTCATAGTACAAGTACCACAGTGTACAAATACATGGTTATAGTACAAGTACCACAGTGTACAAATACTCTTATAGTACAAGTACCACAGTGTACAAATACATGGTTATAGTACAAGTACCACAGTGTACAAATACACGGTTATAGTACTAGTACCACCGTGTACAAATACACGGTCATAGTACAAGTACCACAGTGTACAAATACACGGTTATAGTACAAGTACCACAGTGTACAAATACACGGTTGTAGTACAAGTACCACAGTGTACAAATACACGGTCATAGTACAAGTACCACAGTGTACAAATACACGGTCATAGTACAAGTACCACAGTGTACAAATACACGGTTATAGTACAAGTACCACAGTGTACAAATACACGGTTATAGTACAAGTACCACAGTGTACAAATACACGGTCATAGTACAAGTACCACAGTGTACAAATACTCTTATAGTACAAGTACCACAGTGTACAAATACTCTTATAGTACAAGTACCACAGTGTACAAATACACAGTCATAGTACAAGTACCACAGTGTACAAATACACAGTCATAGTACAAATACCACAGTGTACAAATACATGGTCATAGTACAAGTACCACAGTGTAAAAATACTCTTATAGTACAAGTACCACAGTGTACAAATACGGTCATAGTACAAGTACCACAGTGTACAAATACACGGTCATAGTACAAGTACCACAGTGTACAAATACACGGTCATAGTACAAGTACCACAGTGTACAAATACACAGTCATAGTACAAGTACCACAGTGTACAAATACACGGTCATAGTACAAGTACCACACTGTTCAAATACACGGTCATAGTACAAGTACCACAGTGTACAAATACACGGTTATAGTACAAGTACCACAGTGTACAAATACACGGTCATAGTACAAGTACCACAGCGTACAAATACTCTTATAGTACAAGTACCACAGTGTACAAATACACGGTTATAGTACTAGTACCACAGTGTACAAATACTCTTATAGTACAAGTACCACAGTGTACAAATACACGGTTATAGTACTAGTACCACAGTGTACAAATACACGGTTATAGTACAAGTACCACAGCGTACAAATACACGGTTATATGACAAGTACCACAGCGTACAAATACACGGTCATAGTACAAGTACCACAGTGTACAAATACACGGTCATAGTACAAGTACCACAGTGTACAAATACACGGTCATAGTACAAGTACCACAGTGTACAAATACACGGTCATAGTACAAGTACCACAGTGTACAAATACACGGTTATAGTACAAGTACCACAGTGTACAAATACACGGTTATAGTACAAGTACCACAGTGTACAAATACACGGTCATAGTACAAGTACCACAGTGTACAAATACACGGTCATAGTACAAGTACCACAGTGTACAAATACTCTTATAGTACAAGTACCACAGTGTACAAATACACGGTTATAGTACAAGTACCACAGCGTACAAATACACGGTCATAGTACAAGTACCACAGTGTACAAATACACGGTCATAGTACAAGTACCACAGTGTACAAATACACGGTCATAGTACAAGTACCACAGTGTACAAATACACGGTCATAGTACAAGTACCACAGTGTACAATACACGGTTATAGTACAAGTACCACAGTGTACAAATACACGGTTATAGTACAAGTACCACAGTGTACAAATACACGGTCATAGTACAAGTACCACAGTGTACAAATACACGGTTATAGTACAAGTACCACAGTGTACAAATACATGGTTATAGTACAAGTACCACAGTGTACAAATACACGGTTATAGTACAAGTACCACAGTGTACAAATACACGGTCATAGTACAAGTACCACAGTGTACAAATACTCTTATAGTACAGGTACCACAGTGTACAAATACTCTTATAGTACAAGTACCACAGTGTACAAATACACAGTCATAGTACAAGTACCACAGTGTACAAATACTCTTATAGTACAAGTACCACAGTGTACAAATACACGGTCATAGTACAAGTACCACAGTGTACAAATACTCTTATAGTACAAGTACCACAGTGTACAAATACACGGTTATAGTACTAGTACCACAGTGTACAAATACACGGTTATAGTACAAGTACCACAGCGTACAAATACACGGTTATAGTACAAGTACCACAGCGTACAAATACACAGTTATAGTACAAGTACCACAGTGTACAAATACACGGTCATAGTACAAGTACCACAGTGTACAAATACACGGTCATAGTACAAGTACCACAGTGTACAAATACACGGTCATAGTACAAGTACCACAGTGTACAAATACACGGTCATAGTACAAGTACCACAGTGTACAATACACGGTTATAGTACAAGTACCACAGTGTACAAATACACGGTTATAGTACAAGTACCACAGTGTACAAATACGGTCATAGTACAAGTACCACAGTGTACAAATACTCTTATAGTACAAGTACCACAGTGTACAAATACACGGTCATAGTACAAGTACCACAGTGTACAAATACGGTCATAGTACAAGTACCACAGTGTACAAATACACGGTTATAGTACAAGTACCACAGTGTACAAATACACGGTCATAGTACAAGTACCACAGTGTACAAATACACGGTCATAGTACAAGTACCACAGTGTACAAATACTCTTATAGTACAAGTACCACAGTGTACAAATACACGGTCATAGTACAAGTACCACAGTGTACAAATACACGGTCATAGTACAAGTACCACAGTGTACAAATACGGTTATAGTACAAGTACCACAGTGTACAAATACACGGTCATAGTACAAGTACCACAGTGTACAAATACTCTTATAGTACAGGTACCACAGTGTACAAATACTCTTATAGTACAAGTACCACAGTGTACAAATACACAGTCATAGTACAAGTACCACAGTGTACAAATACTCTTATAGTACAAGTACCACAGTGTACAAATACACGGTCATAGTACAAGTACCACAGTGTACAAATACTCTTATAGTACAAGTACCACAGTGTACAAATACACGGTCATAGTACAAGTACCACAGTGTACAAATACTCTTATAGTACAAGTACCACAGTGTACAAATACTCTTATAGTACAAGTACCACAGTGTACAAATACAGTCATAGTACAAGTACCACAGTGTACAAATACACGGTTATAGTACAAGTACCACCGTGTACAAATACACGGTTATAGTACAAGTACCACCGTGTACAAATACACGGTTATAGTACAAGTACCACAGTGTACAAATACACGGTCATAGTACAAGTACCACATTGTACAAATACACGGTTATAGTACAAGTACCACAGTGTACAAATACACGGTCATAGTACAAGTACCACAGTGTACAAATACTCTTATAGTACAAGTACCACAGTGTACAAATACTCTTATAGTACAAGTACCACAGTGTACAAATACTCTTATAGTACAAGTACCACAGTGTACAAATACGGTCATAGTACAAGTACCACAGTGTACAAATACTCTTATAGTACAAGTACCACAGTGTACAAATACTCTTATAGTACAAGTACCACAGTGTACAAATACCGGTCATAGTACAAGTACCACAGTGTACAAATACACGGTTATAGTACAAGTACCACAGTGTACAAATACTCTTATAGTACAAGTACCACAGTGTACAAATACACAGTCATAGTACAAGTACCACAGTGTACAAATACACAGTCATAGTACAAGTACCACAGTGTACAAATACACGGTCATAGTACAAGTACCACAGTGTACAAATACTCTTATAGTACAAGTACCACAGTGTACAAATACACAGTCATAGTACAAGTACCACAGTGTACAAATACACGGTCATAGTACAAGTACCACAGTGTACAAATACACAGTCATAGTACAAGTACCACAGTGTACAAATACACGGTCATAGTACAAGTACCACACTGTTCAAATACACGGTCATAGTACAAGTACCACAGTGTACAAATACACGGTTATAGTACAAGTACCACAGTGTACAAATACACGGTCATAGTACAAGTACCACAGTGTACAAATACTCTTATAGTACAGGTACCACAGTGTACAAATACTCTTATAGTACAAGTACCACAGTGTACAAATACACGGTCATAGTACAAGTACCACAGTGTACAAATACTCTTATAGTACAAGTACCACAGTGTACAAATACACGGTTATAGTACTAGTACCACAGTGTACAAATACACGGTTATAGTACAAGTACCAGCGTGTACAATACACGGTTATAGTACAAGTACCACAGCGTACAAATACACGGTCATAGTACAAGTACCACAGTGTACAAATACGGTCATAGTACAAGTACCACAGTGTACAAATACACGGTCATAGTACAAGTACCACAGTGTACAAATACACGGTCATAGTACAAGTACCACAGTGTACAATACGGTTATAGTACAAGTACCACAGTGTACAAATACACGGTTATAGTACAAGTACCACAGTGTACAAATACGGTCATAGTACAAGTACCACAGTGTACAAATACACGGTCATAGTACAAGTACCACAGTGTACAAATACTCTTATAGTACAAGTACCACAGTGTACAAATACACGGTTATAGTACAAGTACCACAGTGCAAATACACGGTCATAGTACAAGTACCACAGTGTACAAATACACGGTCATAGTACAAGTACCACAGTGTACAAATACACGGTCATAGTACAAGTACCACAGTGTACAAATACACGGTCATAGTACAAGTACTACAGTGTACAAATACGCTTATAGTACAAGTACCACAGTGTACAAATACACTGTCATAGTACAAGTACTACAGTGTACAATACGGTTATAGTACAAGTACCACAGTGTACAAATACGGTTATAGTACAAGTACCACAGTGTACAAATACGGTCATAGTACAAGTACCACAGTGTACAAATACACGGTTATAGTACAAGTACCACAGTGTACAAATACGGTTATAGTACAAGTACCACAGTGTACAAATACACGGTTATAGTACAAGTACCACAGTGTACAAATACACGGTCATAGTACAAGTACCACAGTGTACAAATACAGTCATAGTACAAGTACCACAGTGTACAAATACTCTTATAGTACAAGTACCACAGTGTACAAATACTCTTATAGTACAAGTACCACAGTGTACAAATACACAGTCATAGTACAAGTACCACAGTGTACAAATACACAGTCATAGTACAAATACCACAGTGTACAAATACACGGTCATAGTACAAGTACCACAGTGTACAAATACACGGTTATAGTACAAGTACCACAGTGTACAAATACACGGTTATAGTACAAGTACCACAGTGTACAAATACACGGTCATAGTACAAGTACCACAGTGTACAAATACACAGTCATAGTACAAGTACCACAGTGTACAAATACTCTTATAGTACAAGTACCACAGTGTACAAATACTCTTATAGTACAAGTACCACAGTGTACAAATACACAGTCATAGTACAAGTACCACAGTGTACAAATACACAGTCATAGTACAAATACCACAGTGTACAAATACATGGTCATAGTACAAGTACCACAGTGTACAAATACGGTCATAGTACAAGTACCACACTGTTCAAATACGGTCATAGTACAAGTACCACAGTGTACAAATACACGGTCATAGTACAAGTACCACAGTGTACAAATACCGGTTATAGTACAAGTACCACAGTGTACAAATACGGTCATAGTACAAGTACCACAGTGTACAAATACTCTTATAGTACAGGTACCACAGTGTACAAATACTCTTATAGTACAAGTACCACAGTGTACAAATACACAGTCATAGTACAAGTACCACAGTGTACAAATACTCTTATAGTACAAGTACCACAGTGTACAAATACACGGTTATAGTACTAGTACCACAGTGTACAAATACACGGTTATAGTACAAGTACCACAGTGTACAAATACGGTTATAGTACAAGTACCACAGTGTACAAATACACGGTCATAGTACAAGTACCACAGTGTACAAATACGGTCATAGTACAAGTACCACAGTGTACAAATACACGGTCATAGTACAAGTACCACAGTGTACAAATACGGTCATAGTACAAGTACCACAGTGTACAATACGGTTATAGTACAAGTACCACAGTGTACAAATACACGGTTATAGTACAAGTACCACAGTGTACAAATACACGGTCATAGTACAAGTACCACAGTGTACAAATACGGTTATAGTACAAGTACCACAGTGTACAAATACACGGTCATAGTACAAGTACCACAGTGTACAAATACACGGTCATAGTACAAGTACCACAGTGTACAAATACTCTTATAGTACAAGTACCACAGTGTACAAATACACGGTCATAGTACAAGTACCACAGTGTACAAATACACGGTCATAGTACAAGTACCACAGTGTACAAATACGGTTATAGTACAAGTACCACAGTGTACAAATACACGGTCATAGTACAAGTACCACAGTGTACAAATACTCTTATAGTACAGGTACCACAGTGTACAAATACTCTTATAGTACAAGTACCACAGTGTACAAATACAGTCATAGTACAAGTACCACAGTGTACAAATACTCTTATAGTACAAGTACCACAGTGTACAAATACACGGTCATAGTACAAGTACCACAGTGTACAAATACTCTTATAGTACAAGTACCACAGTGTACAAATACACGGTCATAGTACAAGTACCACAGTGTACAAATACTCTTATAGTACAAGTACCACAGTGTACAAATACGGTCATAGTACAAGTACCACAGTGTACAAATACACGGTTATAGTACAAGTACCACAGTGTACAAATACGGTCATAGTACAAGTACCACAGTGTACAAATACACGGTTATAGTACAAGTACCACAGTGTACAAATACGGTCATAGTACAAGTACCACAGTGTACAAATACGGTTATAGTACAAGTACCACAGTGTACAAATACACGGTCATAGTACAAGTACCACAGTGTACAAATACTCTTATAGTACAAGTACCACAGTGTACAAATACACGGTTATAGTACAAGTACCACAGTGTACAAATACTCTTATAGTACAAGTACCACAGTGTACAAATACACGGTCATAGTACAAGTACCACAGTGTACAAATACTCTTATAGTACAAGTACCACAGTGTACAAATACTCTTATAGTACAAGTACCACAGTGTACAAATACTCTTATAGTACAAGTACCACAGTACAAATACTCTTATAGTACAAGTACCACAGTGTACAAATACACAGTCATAGTACAAGTACCACAGTGTACAAATACTCTTATAGTACAAGTACCACAGTGTACAAATACACGGTCATAGTACAAGTACCACAGTGTACAAATACACGGTCATAGTACAAGTACCACAGTGTACAAATACACGGTTATAGTACAAGTACCACAGTGTACAAATACACGGTCATAGTACAAGTACCACAGTGTACAAATACACGGTCATAGTACAAGTACCACAGTGTACAAATACACAGTCATAGTACAAGTACCACAGTGTACAAATACACGGTCATAGTACAAGTACCACAGTGTACAAATACGGTTATAGTACAAGTACCACAGTGTACAAATACGGTTATAGTACAAGTACCACAGTGTACAAATACGGTCATAGTACAAGTACCACAGTGTACAAATACACGGTTATAGTACAAGTACCACAGTGTACAAATACACGGTCATAGTACAAGTACCACAGTGTACAAATACACGGTCATAGTACAAGTACCACAGTGTACAAATACTCTTATAGTACAAGTACCACAGTGTACAAATACACGGTCATAGTACAAGTACTACAGTGTACAAATACTCTTATAGTACAAGTACCACAGTGTACAAATACACGGTTATAGTACAAGTACCACAGTGTACAAATACACGGTCATAGTACAAGTACCACAGTGTACAAATACTCTTATAGTACAAGTACCACAGTGTACAAATACACGCTTATAGTACAAGTACCACAGTGTACAAATACACGGTCATAGTACAAGTACCACAGTGTACAAATACTCTTATAGTACAAGTACCACAGTGTACAAATACACGGTCATAGTACAAGTACCACAGTGTACAAATACTCTTATAGTACAAGTACCACAGTGTACAAATACACGGTCATAGTACAAGTACCACAGTGTACAAATACTCTTATAGTACAAGTACCACAGTGTACAAATACTCTTATAGTACAAGTACCACAGTGTACAAATACACGGTCATAGTACAAGTACCACAGTGTACAAATACTCTTATAGTACAAGTACCACAGTGTACAAATACACGGTTATAGTACAAGTACCACAGTGTACAAATACACGGTTATAGTACAAGTACCACAGTGTACAAATACACGGTCATAGTACAAGTACCACAGTGTACAAATACGGTTATAGTACAAGTACCACAGTGTACAAATACGGTCATAGTACAAGTACCACAGTGTACAAATACTCTTATAGTACAAGTACCACAGTGTACAAATACTCTTATAGTACAAGTACCACAGTGTACAAATACTCTTATAGTACAAGTACCACAGTGTACAAATACACGGTCATAGTACAAGTACCACAGTGTACAAATACTCTTATAGTACAAGTACCACAGTGTACAAATACACGGTCATAGTACAAGTACCACAGTGTACAAATACACGGTTATAGTACAAGTACCACAGTGTACAAATACACGGTTATAGTACAAGTACCACCGTGTACAAATACGGTCATAGTACAAGTACCACAGTGTACAAATACGGTCATAGTACAAGTACCACAGTGTACAAATACGGTCATAGTACAAGTACCACAGTGTACAAATACTCTTATAGTACAAGTACCACAGTGTACAAATACACGGTTATAGTACAAGTACCACAGTGTACAAATACACGGTTATAGTACAAGTACCACAGTGTACAAATACACGGTCATAGTACAAGTACCACAGTGTACAAATACACGGTCATAGTACAAGTACCACAGTGTACAAATACGGTCATAGTACAAGTACCACAGTGTACAAATACACGGTCATAGTACAAGTACCACAGTGTACAAATACACGGTCATAGTACAAGTACCACAGTGTACAATACACGGTTATAGTACAAGTACCACAGTGTACAAATACACGGTTATAGTACAAGTACCACAGTGTACAAATACACGGTCATAGTACAAGTACCACAGTGTACAAATACACGGTCATAGTACAAGTACCACAGTGTACAAATACTCTTATAGTACAAGTACCACAGTGTACAAATACACGGTTATAGTACAAGTACCACAGTGTACAAATACACGGTCATAGTACAAGTACCACAGTGTACAAATACGGTCATAGTACAAGTACCACAGTGTACAAATACACGGTCATAGTACAAGTACCACAGTGTACAAATACACGGTCATAGTACAAGTACCACAGTGTACAAATACACGGTTATAGTACAAGTACCACAGTGTACAAATACACGGTCATAGTACAAGTACCACAGTGTACAAATACGGTTATAGTACAAGTACCACAGTGTACAAATACACGGTTATAGTACAAGTACCACAGTGTACAAATACACGGTCATAGTACAAGTACCACAGTGTACAAATACGGTTATAGTACAAGTACCACAGTGTACAAATACGGTTATAGTACAAGTACCACAGTGTACAAATACACGGTTATAGTACAAGTACCACAGTGTACAAATACACGGTCATAGTACAAGTACCACAGTGTAGAAATACGGTCATAGTACAAGTACCACAGTGTACAAATACAGTCATAGTACAAGTACCACAGTGTACAAATACGTTATAGTACAAGTACCACAGTGTACAAATACTCTTATAGTACAAGTACCACAGTGTACAAATACACAGTCATAGTACAAGTACCACAGTGTACAAATATACAGTCATAGTACAAGTACCACAGTGTACAAATACACGGTCATAGTACAAGTACCACAGTGTACAAATACTCTTATAGTACAAGTACCACAGTGTACAAATACACGGTCATAGTACAAGTACCACAGTGTACAAATACACGGTCATAGTACAAGTACCACAGTGTACAAATACACGGTCATAGTACAAGTACCACAGTGTACAAATACACGGTCATAGTACAAGTACCACAGTACAAATACACGGTCATAGTACAAGTACCACAGTGTACAAATACACAGTCATAGTACAAGTACCACAGTACAAATACACGGTCATAGTACAAGTACCACACTGTTCAAATACACGGTCATAGTACAAGTACCACACTGTTCAAATACACGGTCATAGTACAAGTACCACAGTGTACAAATACACGGTTATAGTACAAGTACCACAGTGTACAAATACACGGTTATAGTACAAGTACCACAGTGTACAAATACACGGTCATAGTACAAGTACCACAGTGTACAAATACACGGTTATAGTACAAGTACCACAGTGTACAAATACACGGTCATAGTACAAGTACCACAGTGTACAAATACTCTTATAGTACAAGTACCACAGTGTACAAATACTCTTATAGTACAAGTACCACAGTGTACAAATACTCTTATAGTACAAGTACCACAGTGTACAAATACGGTCATAGTACAAGTACCACAGTGTACAAATACTCTTATAGTACAAGTACCACAGTGTACAAATACTCTTATAGTACAAGTACCACAGTGTACAAATACACGGTCATAGTACAAGTACCACAGTGTACAAATACACGGTTATAGTACAAGTACCACAGTGTACAAATACACGGTTATAGTACAAGTACCACAGTGTACAAATACACGGTTATAGTACAAGTACCACAGTGTACAAATACACGGTCATAGTACAAGTACCACAGTGTACAAATACACGGTTATAGTACAAGTACATCAGTGTACAAATACATGGTTATAGTACAAGTACATCAGTGTACAAATACATGGTTATAGTACAAGTACATCAGTGTACAAATACACGGTTATAGTACAAGTACCACAGTGTACAAATACACGGTTATAGTACAAGTACCACAGTGTACAAATACACGGTTATAGTACAAGTACCACAGTGTACAAATACACGGTCATAGTACAAGTACCACAGTGTACAAATACACAGTCATAGTACAAGTACCACAGTGTACAAATACTCTTATAGTACAAGTGCCCCAGTGTACAAATACACGGTCATAGTACAAGTACCACAGTGTACAAATACTCTTATAGTACAAGTACCACAGTGTACAAATACTCTTATAGTACAAGTACCACAGTGTACAAATACACAGTCATAGTACAAGTACCACAGTGTACAAATACACGGTCATAGTACAAGTACCACAGTGTACAAATACTCTTATAGTACAAGTACCACAGTGTACAAATACACGGTCATAGTACAAGTACCACAGTGTACAAATACACGGTCATAGTACAAGTACCACAGTGTACAAATACACAGTCATAGTACAAGTACCACAGTGTACAAATACACGGTCATAGTACAAGTACCACACTGTTCAAATACACGGTCATAGTACAAGTACCACAGTGTACAAATACTCTTATAGTACAAGTACCACAGTGTACAAATACACGGTCATAGTACAAGTACCACAGTGTACAAATACTCTTATAGTACAAGTACCACAGTGTACAAATACTCTTATAGTACAAGTACCACAGTGTACAAATACAGTCATAGTACAAGTACCACAGTGTACAAATACACGGTCATAGTACAAGTACCACAGTGTACAAATACACGGTCATAGTACAAGTACCACAGTGTACAAATACACGGTCATAGTACAAGTACCACAGTGTACAAATACTCTTATAGTACAAGTACCACAGTGTACAAATACTCTTATAGTACAAGTACCACAGTGTACAAATACACGGTCATAGTACAAGTACCACAGTGTACAAATACACGGTCATAGTACAAGTACCACAGTGTACAAATACTCTTATAGTACAAGTACCACAGTGTACAAATACACGGTCATAGTACAAGTACCACAGTGTACAAATACTGTTATAGTACAAGTACCACAGTGTACAAATACTCTTATAGTACAAGTACCACAGTGTACAAATACTCTTATAGTACAAGTACCACAGTGTACAAATACTCTTATAGTACAAGTACCACAGTGTACAAATACTCTTATAGTACAAGTACCACAGTGTACAAATACACGGTCATAGTACAAGTACCACAGTGTACAAATACACGGTTATAGTACAAGTACCACAGTGTACAAATACACGGTTATAGTACAAGTACCACAGTGTACAAATACACGGTTATAGTACAAGTACCACAGTGTACAAATACACGGTCATAGTACAAGTACCACAGTGTACAAATACGGTTATAGTACAAGTACCACAGTGTACAAATACACGGTCATAGTACAAGTACCACAGTGTACAAATACACGGTTATAGTACAAGTACCACAGTGTACAAATACTCGGTTATAGTACAAGTACCACAGTGTACAAATACACGGTTATAGTACAAGTACCACAGTGTACAAATACACGGTTATAGTACAAGTACCACAGTGTACAAATACACGGTCATAGTACAAGTACCACAGTGTACAAATACACGGTTATAGTACAAGTACCACAGTGTACAAATACACGGTTATAGTACAAGTACCACAGTGTACAAATACACGGTCATAGTACAAGTACCACAGTGTACAAATACACGGTCATAGTACAAGTACCACAGTGTACAAATACACGGTTATAGTACAAGTACCACAGTGTACAAATACACGGTTATAGTACAAGTACCACAGTGTACAAATACACGGTCATAGTACAAGTACCACAGTGTACAAATACTCTTATAGTACAAGTACCACAGTGTACAAATACTCTTATAGTACAAGTACCACAGTGTACAAATACACAGTCATAGTACAAGTACCACAGTGTACAAATACACAGTCATAGTACAAATACCACAGTGTACAAATACATGGTCATAGTACAAGTACCACAGTGTACAAATACTCTTATAGTACAAGTACCACAGTGTACAAATACACGGTCATAGTACAAGTACCACAGTGTACAAATACACGGTCATAGTACAAGTACCACAGTGTACAAATACACGGTCATAGTACAAGTACCACAGTGTACAAATACACAGTCATAGTACAAGTACCACAGTGTACAAATACACGGTCATAGTACAAGTACCACACTGTTCAAATACACGGTCATAGTACAAGTACCACAGTGTACAAATACACGGTTATAGTACAAGTACCACAGTGTACAAATACACGGTCATAGTACAAGTACCACAGTGTACAAATACACGGTTATAGTACAAGTACCACAGTGTACAAATACACGGTTATAGTACTAGTACCACAGTGTACAAATACTCTTATAGTACAAGTACCACAGTGTACAAATACACGGTTATAGTACTAGTACCACAGTGTACAAATACACGGTTATAGTACAAGTACCACAGTGTACAAATACACGGTTATAGTACAAGTACCACAGTGTACAAATACGGTCATAGTACAAGTACCACAGTGTACAAATACACGGTCATAGTACAAGTACCACAGTGTACAAATACACGGTCATAGTACAAGTACCACAGTGTACAAATACACGGTCATAGTACAAGTACCACAGTGTACAAATACGGTTATAGTACAAGTACCACAGTGTACAAATACACGGTTATAGTACAAGTACCACAGTGTACAAATACACGGTCATAGTACAAGTACCACAGTGTACAAATACACGGTCATAGTACAAGTACCACAGTGTACAAATACGTGTACAAATACGGTTATAGTACAAGTACCACAGTGTACAAATACACGGTCATAGTACAAGTACCACAGTGTACAAATACACGGTCATAGTACAAGTACCACAGTGTACAAATACACGGTCATAGTACAAGTACCACAGTGTACAAATACACGGTCATAGTACAAGTACCACAGTGTACAAATACACGGTTATAGTACAAGTACCACAGTGTACAAATACACGGTTATAGTACAAGTACCACAGTGTACAAATACACGGTCATAGTACAAGTACCACAGTGTACAAATACACGGTTATAGTACAAGTACCACAGTGTACAAATACACGGTTATAGTACAAGTACCACAGTGTACAAATACACGGTTATAGTACAAGTACCACAGTGTACAAATACACGGTCATAGTACAAGTACCACAGTGTACAAATACTCTTATAGTACAAGTACCACAGTGTACAAATACTCTTATAGTACAAGTACCACAGTGTACAAATACAGTCATAGTACAAGTACCACAGTGTACAAATACGGTCATAGTACAAGTACCACAGTGTACAAATACACGGTCATAGTACAAGTACCACAGTGTACAAATACTCTTATAGTACAAGTACCACAGTGTACAAATACACGGTTATAGTACAAGTACCACAGTGTACAAATACACGGTTATAGTACAAGTACCACAGTGTACAAATACGGTTATAGTACAAGTACCACAGTGTACAAATACACGGTTATAGTACAAGTACCACAGTGTACAAATACGGTCATAGTACAAGTACCACAGTGTACAAATACACGGTCATAGTACAAGTACCACAGTGTACAAATACACGGTCATAGTACAAGTACCACAGTGTACAAATACGGTCATAGTACAAGTACCACAGTGTACAAATACACGGTTATAGTACAAGTACCACAGTGTACAAATACACGGTTATAGTACAAGTACCACAGTGTACAAATACACGGTCATAGTACAAGTACCACAGTGTACAAATACTCTTATAGTACAAGTACCACAGTGTACAAATACACGGTCATAGTACAAGTACCACAGTGTACAAATACACGGTCATAGTACAAGTACCACAGTGTACAAATACACGGTTATAGTACAAGTACCACAGTGTACAAATACACGGTCATAGTACAAGTACCACAGTGTACAAATACACGGTTATAGTACAAGTACCACAGTGTACAAATACACGGTTATAGTACAAGTACCACAGTGTACAAATACACGGTTATAGTACAAGTACCACAGTGTACAAATACGGTTATAGTACAAGTACCACAGTGTACAAATACGGTCATAGTACAAGTACCACAGTGTACAAATACACGGTCATAGTACAAGTACCACAGTGTACAAATACTCTTATAGTACAAGTACCACAGTGTACAAATACACGGTCATAGTACAAGTACCACAGTGTACAAATACTCTTATAGTACAAGTACCACAGTGTACAAATACAGTTATAGTACAAGTACCACAGTGTACAAATACACGGTCATAGTACAAGTACCACAGTGTACAAATACACGGTCATAGTACAAGTACCACAGTGTACAAATACTCTTATAGTACAAGTACCACAGTGTACAAATACGGTCATAGTACAAGTACCACAGTGTACAAATACACGGTCATAGTACAAGTACCACAGTGTACAAATACACGGTCATAGTACAAGTACCACAGTGTACAAATACACGGTCATAGTACAAGTACCACAGTGTACAAATACGGTCATAGTACAAGTACCACAGTGTACAAATACTCTTATAGTACAAGTACCACAGTGTACAAATACACGGTCATAGTACAAGTACCACAGTGTACAAATACTCTTATAGTACAAGTACCACAGTGTACAAATACTCTTATAG
This sequence comes from Pseudoliparis swirei, assembly GCF_029220125.1. Classification (NCBI taxonomy): domain Eukaryota; kingdom Metazoa; phylum Chordata; class Actinopteri; order Perciformes; family Liparidae; genus Pseudoliparis; species Pseudoliparis swirei. Next base: position 1,644,610 of record NC_079410.1, on the reverse strand, counting down.
TACAAGTACCACAGTGGACAAATACTGTCATAGTACAAGTACCACAGTGTACAAATACACGGTCATAGTACAAGTACCACAGTGTACAAATACAGGGTCATAGTACAAGTACCACAGTGTACAAATACACGGTCATAGTACAAGTACCACAGTGTACAAATACATGGTTATAGTACAAGTACCACAGTGTACAAATACTCTTATAGTACAAGTACCACAGTGTACAAATACACGGTCATAGTACAAGTACCACAGTGTACAAATACACGGTCATAGTACAAGTACCACAGTGTACAAATACTCTTATAGTACAAGTACCACAGTGTACAAATACACGGTCATAGTACAAGTACCACAGTGTACAAATACACGGTTATAGTACAAGTACCACAGTGTACAAATACTCTTATAGTACAAGTACCACAGTGTACAAATACACGGTTATAGTACAAGTACCACAGTGTACAAATACTCTTATAGTACAAGTACCACAGTGTACAAATACTCTTATAGTACAAGTACCACAGTGTACAAATACACGGTCATAGTACAAGTACCACAGTGTACAAATACACGGTTATAGTACAAGTACCACAGTGTACAAATACACGGTTATAGTACAAGTACCACAGTGTACAAATACACGGTTATAGTACAAGTACCACAGTGTACAAATACACGGTCATAGTACAAGTACCACATTGTACAAATACACGGTTATAGTACAAGTACCACAGTGTACAAATACACGGTCATAGTACAAGTACCACAGTGTACAAATACATGGTTATAGTACAAGTACCACAGTGTACAAATACTCTTATAGTACAAGTACCACAGTGTACAAATACACGGTTATAGTACAAGTACCACAGTGTACAAATACACGGTCATAGTACAAGTACCACAGTGTACAAATACGGTCATAGTACAAGTACCACAGTGTACAAATACGGTTATAGTACAAGTACCACAGTGTACAAATACACGGTCATAGTACAAGTACCACAGTGTACAAATACACGGTCATAGTACAAGTACCACAGTGTACAAATACGGTCATAGTACAAGTACCACAGTGTACAAATACACGGTTATAGTACAAGTACCACAGTGTACAAATACACGGTTATAGTACAAGTACCACAGTGTACAAATACACGGTCATAGTACAAGTACCACAGTGTACAAATACTCTTATAGTACAAGTACCACAGTGTACAAATACTCTTATAGTACAAGTACCACAGTGTACAAATACACAGTCATAGTACAAGTACCACAGTGTACAAATACACAGTCATAGTACAAATACCACAGTGTACAAATACATGGTCATAGTACAAGTACCACAGTGTACAAATACTCTTATAGTACAAGTACCACAGTGTACAAATACACGGTCATAGTACAAGTACCACAGTGTACAAATACACGGTCATAGTACAAGTACCACAGTGTACAAATACGGTCATAGTACAAGTACCACAGTGTACAAATACACAGTCATAGTACAAGTACCACAGTGTACAAATACACGGTCATAGTACAAGTACCACACTGTTCAAATACACGGTCATAGTACAAGTACCACAGTGTACAAATACACGGTTATAGTACAAGTACCACAGTGTACAAATACACGGTCATAGTACAAGTACCACAGTGTACAAATACTCTTATAGTACAAGTACCACAGTGTACAAATACACGGTTATAGTACTAGTACCACAGTGTACAAATACTCTTATAGTACAAGTACCACAGTGTACAAATACACGGTTATAGTACTAGTACCACAGTGTACAAATACACGGTTATAGTACAAGTACCACAGCGTACAAATACACGGTTATAGTACAAGTACCACAGCGTACAAATACACGGTCATAGTACAAGTACCACAGTGTACAAATACACGGTCATAGTACAAGTACCACAGTGTACAAATACACGGTCATAGTACAAGTACCACAGTGTACAAATACACGGTCATAGTACAAGTACCACAGTGTACAAATACACGGTTATAGTACAAGTACCACAGTGTACAAATACGGTTATAGTACAAGTACCACAGTGTACAAATACACGGTCATAGTACAAGTACCACAGTGTACAAATACACGGTCATAGTACAAGTACCACAGTGTACAAATACTCTTATAGTACAAGTACCACAGTGTACAAATACACGGTTATAGTACAAGTACCACAGCGTACAAATACACGGTCATAGTACAAGTACCACAGTGTACAAATACACGGTCATAGTACAAGTACCACAGTGTACAAATACACGGTCATAGTACAAGTACCACAGTGTACAAATACACGGTCATAGTACAAGTACCACAGTGTACAATACACGGTTATAGTACAAGTACCACAGTGTACAAATACACGGTTATAGTACAAGTACCACAGTGTACAAATACACGGTCATAGTACAAGTACCACAGTGTACAAATACACGGTTATAGTACAAGTACCACAGTGTACAAATACACGGTTATAGTACAAGTACCACAGTGTACAAATACTCTTATAGTACAAGTACCACAGTGTACAAATACACGGTCATAGTACAAGTACCACAGTGTACAAATACTCTTATAGTACAGGTACCACAGTGTACAAATACTCTTATAGTACAAGTACCACAGTGTACAAATACACAGTCATAGTACAAGTACCACAGTGTACAAATACTCTTATAGTACAAGTACCACAGTGTACAAATACACGGTCATAGTACAAGTACCACAGTGTACAAATACTTATAGTACAAGTACCACAGTGTACAAATACGGTTATAGTACTAGTACCACAGTGTACAAATACACGGTTATAGTACAAGTACCACAGTGTACAAATACACGGTTATAGTACAAGTACCACAGTGTACAAATACACAGTTATAGTACAAGTACCACAGTGTACAAATACACGGTCATAGTACAAGTACCACAGTGTACAAATACACGGTCATAGTACAAGTACCACAGTGTACAAATACACGGTCATAGTACAAGTACCACAGTGTACAAATACACGGTCATAGTACAAGTACCACAGTGTACAATACACGGTTATAGTACAAGTACCACAGTGTACAAATACACGGTTATAGTACAAGTACCACAGTGTACAAATACGGTCATAGTACAAGTACCACAGTGTACAAATACTCTTATAGTACAAGTACCACAGTGTACAAATACACGGTCATAGTACAAGTACCACAGTGTACAAATACGGTCATAGTACAAGTACCACAGTGTACAAATACACGGTTATAGTACAAGTACCACAGTGTACAAATACACGGTCATAGTACAAGTACCACAGTGTACAAATACACGGTCATAGTACAAGTACCACAGTGTACAAATACTCTTATAGTACAAGTACCACAGTGTACAAATACGGTCATAGTACAAGTACCACAGTGTACAAATACACGGTCATAGTACAAGTACCACAGTGTACAAATACGGTTATAGTACAAGTACCACAGTGTACAAATACACGGTCATAGTACAAGTACCACAGTGTACAAATACACGGCTATAGTACAAGTACCACAGTGTACAAATACTCTTATAGTACAAGTACCACAGTGTACAAATACACGGTCATAGTACAAGTACCACAGTGTACAAATACTCTTATAGTACAAGTACCACAGTGTACAAATACACGGTCATAGTACAAGTACCACAGTGTACAAATACTCTTATAGTACAAGTACCACAGTGTACAAATACACGGTCATAGTACAAGTACCACAGTGTACAAATACTCTTATAGTACAAGTACCACAGTGTACAAATACCCGGTTATAGTACAAGTACCACAGTGTACAAATACGGTCATAGTACAAGTACCACAGTGTACAAATACACGGTCATAGTACAAGTACCACAGTGTACAAATACACGGTTATAGTACAAGTACCACAGTGTACAAATACACGGTCATAGTACAAGTACCACAGTGTACAAATACACGGTCATAGTACAAGTACCACAGTGTACAAATACGGTTATAGTACAAGTACCACAGTGTACAAATACACGGTCATAGTACAAGTACCACAGTGTACAAATACTCTTATAGTACAAGTACCACAGTGTACAAATACGGTCATAGTACAAGTACCACAGTGTACAAATACACGGTTATAGTACAAGTACCACAGTGTACAAATACGGTCATAGTACAAGTACCACAGTGTACAAATACTCTTATAGTACAAGTACCACAGTGTACAAATACTCGGTCATAGTACAAATACCACAGTGTACAAATACATGGTCATAGTACAAGTACCACAGTGTACAAATACACGGTCATAGTACAAGTACCACAGTGTACAAATACTCTTATAGTACAAGTACCACAGTGTACAAATACACGGTCATAGTACAAGTACCACAGTGTACAAATACACGGTCATAGTACAAGTACCACAGTGTACAAATACACGGTCATAGTACAAGTACCACAGTGTACAAATACTCTTATAGTACAAGTACCACAGTGTACAAATACACGGTCATAGTACAAGTACCACAGTGTACAAATACACGGTCATAGTACAAGTACCACAGTGTACAAATACACGGTCATAGTACAAGTACCACAGTGTACAAATACACGGTCATAGTACAAGTACCACAGTGTACAAATACGGTCATAGTACAAGTACCACAGTGTACAAATACACGGTCATAGTACAAGTACCACAGTGTACAAATACACGGTCATAGTACAAGTACCACAGTGTACAAATACTCTTATAGTACAAGTACCACAGTGTACAAATACTCTTATAGTACAAGTACCACAGTGTACAAATACACGGTCATAGTACAAGTACCACAGTGTACAAATACTCTTATAGTACAAGTACCACAGTGTACAAATACACGGTCATAGTACAAGTACCACAGTGTACAAATACACGGTTATAGTACAAGTACCACAGTGTACAAATACACGGTCATAGTACAAGTACCACAGTGTACAAATACGGTCATAGTACAAGTACCACAGTGTACAAATACGGTCATAGTACAAGTACCACAGTGTACAAATACACGGTCATAGTACAAGTACCACAGTGTACAAATACACGGTCATAGTACAAGTACCACAGTGTACAAATACGGTCATAGTACAAGTACCACAGTGTACAAATACACGGTTATAGTACAAGTACCACAGTGTACAAATACGGTCATAGTACAAGTACCACAGTGTACAAATACGGTCATAGTACAAGTACCACAGTGTACAAATACTCTTATAGTACAAGTACCACAGTGTACAAATACACGGTCATAGTACAAGTACCACAGTGTACAAATACGGTCATAGTACAAGTACACTGTACAAATACACGGTCATAGTACAAGTACCACAGTGTACAAATACACGGTCATAGTACAAGTACCACAGTGTACAAATACACGGTCATAGTACAAGTACTACAGTGTACAAATACGCTTATAGTACAAGTACCACAGTGTACAAATACACTGTCATAGTACAAGTACTACAGTGTACAAATACTCTTATAGTATAAGTACCACAGTGTACAAATACTCTTATAGTATAAGTACCACAGTGTACAAATACACGGTCATAGTACAAGTACCACAGTGTACAAATACACGGTCATAGTACAAGTACCACAGTGTACAAATACACGGTCATAGTACAAGTACCACAGTGTACAAATACACGGTTATAGTACAAGTACCACAGTGTACAAATACCGGTCATAGTACAAGTACCACAGTGTACAAATACACGGTCATAGTACAAGTACCACAGTGTACAAATACGGTCATAGTACAAGTACCACAGTGTACAAATACTCTTATAGTACAAGTACCACAGTGTACAAATACACGGTCATAGTACAAGTACCACAGTGTACAAATACACGGTCATAGTACAAGTACCACAGTGTACAAATACACGGTCATAGTACAAGTACCACAGTGTACAAATACGGTTATAGTACAAGTACCACAGTGTACAAATACACGGTCATAGTACAAGTACCACAGTGTACAAATACACGGTCATAGTACAAGTACCACAGTGTACAAATACACGGTCATAGTACAAGTACCACAGTGTACAAATACTCTTATAGTACAAGTACCACAGTGTACAAATACTCTTATAGTACAAGTACCACAGTGTACAAATACACGGTCATAGTACAAGTACCACAGTGTACAAATACACGGTTATAGTACAAGTACCACAGTGTACAAATACGGGTCATAGTACAAGTACCACAGTGTACAAATACGGTCATAGTACAAGTACCACAGTGTACAAATACACGGTCATAGTACAAGTACCACAGTGTACAAATACACGGTCATAGTACAAGTACCACAGTGTACAAATACACGGTTATAGTACAAGTACCACAGTGTACAAATACGGTCATAGTACAAGTACCACAGTGTACAAATACTCTTATAGTACAAGTACCACAGTGTACAAATACTCTTATAGTACAAGTACCACAGTGTACAAATACACGGTCATAGTACAAGTACCACAGTGTACAAATACTCTTATAGTACAAGTACCACAGTGTACAAATACACGGTCATAGTACAAGTACCACAGTGTACAAATACACGGTTATAGTACAAGTACCACAGTGTACAAATACACGGTCATAGTACAAGTACCACAGTGTACAAATACACGGTCATAGTACAAGTACCACAGTGTACAAATACGGTCATAGTACAAGTACCACAGTGTACAAATACACGGTCATAGTACAAGTACCACAGTGTACAAATACGGTCATAGTACAAGTACCACAGTGTACAAATACACGGTCATAGTACAAGTACCACAGTGTACAAATACACGGTTATAGTACAAGTACCACAGTGTACAAATACACGGTCATAGTACAAGTACCACAGTGTACAAATACTCTTATAGTACAAGTACCACAGTGTACAAATACACGGTCATAGTACAAGTACCACAGTGTACAAATACACGGTCATAGTACAAGTACCACAGTGTACAAATACACGGTCATAGTACAAGTACCACAGTGTACAAATACACGGTCATAGTACAAGTACCACAGTGTACAAATACGGTCATAGTACAAGTACCACAGTGTACAAATACGGTCATAGTACAAGTACCACAGTGTACAAATACACGGTCATAGTACAAGTACCACAGTGTACAAATACACGGTCATAGTACAAGTACCACAGTGTACAAATACTCTTATAGTACAAGTACCACAGTGTACAAATACACGGTCATAGTACAAGTACCACAGTGTACAAATACTCTTATAGTACAAGTACCACAGTGTACAAATACACGGTCATAGTACAAGTACTACAGTGTACAAATACTCTTATAGTATAAGTACCACAGTGTACAAATACACGGTCATAGTACAAGTACCACAGTGTACAAATACTCTTATAGTACAAGTACCACAGTGTACAAATACTCTTATAGTACAGGTACCACAGTGTACAAATACTCTTATAGTACAAGTACCACAGTGTACAAATACACGGTCATAGTACAAGTACCACAGTGTACAAATACACGGTCATAGTACAAGTACCACAGTGTACAAATACACGGTCATAGTACAAGTACCACAGTGTACAAATACTCTTATAGTACAAGTACCACAGTGTACAAATACACGGTCATAGTACAAGTACCACAGTGTACAAATACTCTTATAGTATAAGTACCACAGTGTACAAATACACGGTCATAGTACAAGTACCACAGTGTACAAATACTCTTATGGTACAAGTACCACAGTGTACAAATACACGGTCATAGTACAAGTACTACAGTGTACAAATACTCTTATAGTACAAGTACTACAGTGTACAAATACTCTTATAGTACAAGTACTTCACTGGTTGAGCTCTATGAATTCAAAGTCCTATTATTATTGAAGATACTCTTAAAGTACTAATGCCACACGGAAGAGATTCTTTACAGTAAAAATAATTATACTGTTAAAATACTCTGTTACAGTATAATTACTAATACCACTCACAATAATATCACCTCATATTTATAATTCTGTCGATGCTCACATGATATTTAATGTTTCATAAAGAGGTAAATGAATAAATACTAATCCTGCTGTGAAAATACTAAAATCCTTCTAAAGTAAAAGTATTATGATCAGAATGCAGCAGAGCCCCTCAGTTCTGCGTGTAGATGTGGTAGTACACATAAGACGTGTACTTGTACACAGCTGCTGTGTACAGGAAGTGTGTCTCTTGTTGTTCCCGTTGGTGTAAATAAAGTTTCTCCTCCCCAGGATGCGGCTGCTGGTGAACGACCTCCGACCTCCAGCTGCCTGAGGCCCTGAAGTGAAGCGGAGCTCTTCTTCTTCTGCTGGTTCATTTCAAGTCTGGTTCCCCTGATGGGCTGAGCCCCCCCCTCTCTGAAGTGATCTGATCGGGATGAACGGCTCTCTGTTGACCCCGCCCAGCCCGCGGGTGGCTAGCTCCTCCCCTTTACCTCCCTCCCCCTCCCCCTCCCTTCCGTCTCCCTCCATGCTGCCCCTGTCCCCCCGCCCCCCCCCCTCTGCCCCCCCTGGTGAGCCCGCCCCCCCTGTCGGACACGCCCACGCCGTCCCCCTCGCCGTGCCTGAGCTGGACGGAGTTCTGCGAGCTCCACGCCCGCGTGGCGGCCGGCGACTTCGCGCGCCACTACCGGGCGTTCCTCCTGGAGAACCCGCACTACTCGCCGGACTCGGCCGCCGCCTTCTGCCGGCGCTTCACCGACCGCTTCGTCCGCCACTTCCAGAGCGAGCTGGAGGGGGCGCTCCCGCCGAGCTGCGCCTCCGCGATGGACGACATGGCGAGCTGGGCTCCCCGGTCGGACGCCGCCTCCCTGGAAGAGGAGGCGGTCTCGCCCCTGTCGGCGTCCGGCGGCGCCGCCCTCCCGCGCCCCCCGACCGACGCCGCGCGGCCGCCGGCTCGACTGGTGCTGGAGAGCCGCTGCGGGGACCGGTTCCAAGACGCCTACGCCCAGGGCCACATCCCGCCGCCGTCGTCCTCGTCGTCCTGCTGCTCCTCGGTGGGAGGGAACAACGGGCGCCGCGAGGAGAGGGGCGCCGCCGTCGCCCCCGGCAACGGAGAAGCCCCCGTGGAGGAGGAGGAGGACAGCTGGTTGGGCGCGGCGTCCGTCGGGGAAGACGCGGAGCCGGAAGAGCGGGAGGCGGACGACCCCTCCTACGCCTCCGAGAGCGCGCCGGCCTCGCCGCCGGGCGCCAGAGGCGGCGGCGCGCCCAACGCCAAGAACAAGCTGAAGAAGCGCTTCTCTCTGCGCAGCGTGGGGCGCAGCGTGCGCGGCAGCGTGCGCGGCATCCTGCACTGGCGCAGCGCGTCCAGCGACGCGGCGCAGAGCGCGCTGCCCTCCAGCTACAGCTACAGCGTGGGCGCCGCGCCCGCCTCCTCCATGCCCGTGTCCCTGTCCATGCCGCTCTCCCTGCCCCACTCCTCCTCCTCCTCGCTGCCGCCCTCCTCCTCCAGCAGCGCCGCCTCCCTGTCTCTGTCGGAGGCGGCGAGGGACCGGCGGCGGAGCAACGGCGAGGGCGGCGAGAAGGAGAAGTGGAGCCTCCGCCTGGAGAAGCTCAGGCTGTCGCGCTCGCCGCCGCCCACGCTCACGCTGACCGGCCCCCACTCCGCCGCCACGCTGCCGCCCAGCAGCGCCGCCGCCGCCGCCGCCGGACCCCCGAGGAAGGCGGGCCGGCTGGTGAGGAAGCGGCGTGGCGTCGCCCACCAGTTTCGCCGCCGGCAGCCACGGCTTCTCCGGCTTCTCCTTCGGCCTGCTGCACCACGCCGACAACAACTCGGCCTCCTCGGCGGGCGGCGCGCTGCAGCCGCTGGCCTGCGGGGGCGCCGCGCCCTGGAGAGGAGGCCGCTGGCACAAGTGTCGCCTGGTGCTCCGAGAGAGAGACCGGGAGGGGGGCGAGCGAGGGGAGGAGTACTACCTGGAGTTCTTCATCCCACCCAAAGTACGTCACTTCCTTCAGAGGCCGTGGTTCATCTCTAACATCTCTTATATATTTAATATCTCTAACATCTCTAATATCTCTAATATCTTTAACATCTCTAATATCTTTAATATCTCTAACATCTCTAATATCTCTAATATCTTTAATATCTCTAATATCTTTAATATCTCTAACATCTCTAATATCTCTAACATCTCTAATATCTTTAATATCTCTAATATCTTTAACATCTCTAATATCTCTAACATCTTTAATATCTCTAATATCTTTAATATCTCTAATATCTCTAACATCTCTAACATCTTTAATATCTCTAACATCTCTAACATCTCTAATATCTTTAATATCTCTAATATCTTTAATCTCTTATCTCTCTCTTATCTCCATCTTATCTCTCTCTTATCTCTCTTATCTCCATCTTATCTCTCTCTTATCTCTCTTATCTCTCTCTTTTATCTTTCTTATCTCTCTCATATCTCTCTCTTATCTCTCTCTCTTATCTCTCATATCTCTCTCTTATCTCTCTTATCTCTCTTATCTCTCTTATATCTCTCTTATCTCTTATCTCTATCTCTCTCTTATCTCTCTCTCTTATCTCTCTTATCTCTCTCTTATCTCTCATATCTCTCTCTTATCTCTCTCTCTCTTATCTCTCTCTTATCTCTCTTATCTCTCTTCTCTCTTATCTCTCTCTTATCTCTCTTATCTCTCTCTTATCTCTCTTATCTCCATCTTATCTCTCTTATCTCTCTTATCTCTCTCTTATCTCTCATATCTCTCTCTTATCTCTTCTCTCTTATCTCTCTTATCTCTCTCTGATATCTCTCTCTTATCTCTCTTATCTCTCTTATATCTCTCTTATCTCTCTTTTATCTCTCTTATATCTCTTATCTCTTATCTCTCTTATCTCTCTTATCTCTCTCTTTTATCTCTCTTATATCTCTTATCTCTCTCTGATATCTCTCTCTTATCTCTCTCTTTTATCTCTCTTATCTCTCTCTTATATCTCTCTTATCTCTCTTATATCTCTCTTATCTCTCTCTTTTATCTCTCTTATATCTCTTATCTCTCTCTTTTATCTCTCTTATCTCTCTCTGATATCTCTCATATCTCTCTTATCTCTCTATATATCTCTCTTATCTCTCTCTTTTATCTCTCTTATCTCTCTCTGATATCTCTCTTATCTCTCTTATCTCTCATATCTCTCTCTTATCTCTCATATCTCTCATATCTCTCTTATCTCTCTTATCTCTCTCTTATCTCTCTCTCATATCTCTCTCTTATCTCTCATATCTCTCATATCTCTCTCATCTCTCTTATCTCTCTTATCTCTCTTATATCTCTTATCTCTCTCTTATCTCTCTTATCTCTCTCTGATATCTCTCTCTTATATCTCTCTTATCTCTCTTATCTCTCTCTTTTATCTCTCTTATCTCTCATCTCCTCCCGGGGTCTCCTCAGGCGTCGAAGCCCCGCCTCAGCGTGCCGTGCTGCTCCATGGGGGACGTGAGGAGCACCACGGCGCTGGAGGTCCCGGACAAGGAGAACACCTTCCTGCTGCAGGTGCGTCCCGTGTTGCGTCATCGTGCTGATTACATGCTGTCAATAAAGTTTGATAAACAAATGTAAACACGAGTATGAGTGCTTCAAACAGTCCGTCAGCTCAGAGGGAAAAGCAGAAGCAGGAGGAATTGTGGGTAAAAAGAAGTTAAATGGCAGGAAGTCCAGCATCCAATCTGAAGCTTCCTCTTCTCTTCCTCTTCTTTTCCTCTTCTCTTGCTCTTCTCTTCCTCAGCTGGAAGGGTCGGTGCAGTACGTGATCGAGACGCGTGACGCCGTTCAGATGAGAGCCTGGCTGAGCGACATCAGGAACGGCATCTGTCTCAGGTAACAACTGACAGACCAACAGACCATCCGACAGACCAACCGACAGACCAACCAACATACCAACCAACAGACCAACCGACAGACCAACCGACAGACCAACTGACCAACCAACAGACCAACCAACAGACCAACCAACATACCAACCAACAGACCAACCAACAGACCAACCGACAGACCAACCAACCAACAGATCAACCGACAGACCAACCAACAGACCAACCGACAGACCAACCAACTGTCAGACCAACCAACTGTCAGACCAACCAACCGACAGACCGACCGACAGACCAACTGACTGACAGACCGACAGACCAACCAACAGACCAACCGACAGACCAACCAACCAACAGATCAACCGACAGACCAACCAACAGACCAACCAACAGACCAACCGACAGACCAACCAACAGACCAACCAACAGACCAACCAACAGACCAACCAACAGACCAACCAACCGACAGACCAACCAACAGACCAACCGACAGACCAACCAACTGTCAGACCAACCAACCGACAGACCGACCGACAGACCGACAGACCAACCGACCGACCGACAGACCAACCAACTGACAGACCGACCGACAGACCAACCAACCGACAGACCAACCGACCAACCGACCGACCAACTGAGCGAACAACCGACCGCCCGCCCTCCCTCTGCCCCGCAGTGAGCAGGAGGGCCCTGAAGGGCCTCTGGGGCCTCTGGACCTCAGCGGGATGCCGGACATGGTGGACCGCCTCTCTCAAGGTACCCTAAGCTCCGCCCACAGTGACGCTCAGCTGGAGACTCAAAGGATCCAATGAGCTCACGTGGAATAAGATATCTTCACCTCTTCGTCTGTTGTTGTTGTTGTGTTCCTTCAGAACAACACAAACACACCAACAGTCCGTCAACGTGTTGCAGTAAACAATAAACAGAAAGACATTTAAGAAAAGAAAATATGATTCAGAGTTCAAGTAAATATCAGCTTCAGCTCGGTCAGAGATGAAGAGGTGAAAATAAAAGAAATAAAACGTTCACTTGAACTGATATGGATCCTTCTGGGTCTACAGTATGAAGTACTTCTCCTGTAGTAGTACACAGACTGTGTACAAGTACCTCATACCTCTGTTGTTGTTGTCTCAGTGTGTTACGGAGGCATCGGAGGCTCCTCCCCTCTGATGGATCCTCTCCCACCAGAGCTGCCACCTCGAGCCCCTCTCGACGAACCAGACGGACGGGTTCTCGGCGGGGGCGGAGTCAGCACACCTTTCGCTGAGACGCCGGACGCAACAGGTGAGTTTACTTCACCTGGAGGTTTGGGTCTCGTTGAAGTAAAAGAGCAAAGACAAACGTAACCGCTAATACTTAAACACGTGTAAATACTTACATCATGAGGACGTTATCATTCACCTTCAGTCCTCATGTTCACTGAGCAGAGCCTGAACGCATCATGAGGATGTTATCATCTACCTCCAGTCCTCATGTTCACTGAGCAGAGCCTGAACGCATTATGAGGATGTTATCATCTACCTTCAGTCCTCATATTCACTGAGCAGAGCCTGAACGCATCATGAGGATGTTATCATCTACCTCCAGTCCTCATGTTCACTGAGCAGAGCCTGAACGCATTATGAGGATGTTATCATCTACCTTCAGTCCTCATATTCACTGAGCAGAGCCTGAACGCATCATGAGGATGTTATCATCTACCTCCAGTCCTCATGTTCACTGAGCAGAGCCTGAACGCATCATGAGGATGTTATCATCTACCTCCAGTCCTCATGTTCACTGAGCAGAGCCTGAACGCATCATGAGGACGCTATCATCTACCTCCAGTCCTCATGTTCACTGAGCAGAGCCTGAACGCATCATGAGGACGCTATCATCTACCTCCAGTCCTCATGTTCACTGAGCAGAGCCTGAACGCATTATGAGGATGTTATCATCTACCTCCAGTCCTCATGTTCACTGAGCAGAGCCTGAACGCATCATGAGGATGTTATCATCTACCTCCAGTCCGCATGTTCACTGAGCAGAGCCTGAACGCATCATGAGGATGTTATCATCTACCTCCAGTCCTCATGTTCACTGAGCAGAGCCTGAACGCATCATGAGGACGTTATCATTCACCTTCAGTCCTCATGTTCACTGAGCAGAGCCTGAACGCATCATGAGGATGTTATCATCTACCTTCAGTCCTCATATTCACTGAGCAGAGCCTGAACGCATCATGAGGACGCTATCATCTACCTCCAGTCCTCATGTTCACTGAGCAGAGCCTGAACGCATCATGAGGACGTTATCATTCACCTCCAGTCCTCATGTTCACTGAGCAGAGCCTGAACGCATTATGAGGATGTTATCATCTACCTCCAGTCCTCATGTTCACTGAGCAGAGCCTGAACGCATCATGAGGATGTTATCATCTACCTCCAGTCCTCATGTTCACTGAGCAGAGCCTGAACGCATCATGAGGACGTTATCATTCACCTCCAGTCCTCATGTTCACTGAGCAGAGCCTGAACGCATTATGAGGATGTTATCATCTACCTCCAGTCCTCATGTTCACTGAGCAGAGCCTGAACGCATCATGAGGACGTTATCATTCACCTTCAGTCCTCATGTTCACTGAGCAGAGCCTGAACGCATCATGAGGACGCTATCATCTACCTCCAGTCCTCATGTTCACTGAGCAGAGCCTGAACGCATCATGAGGATGTTATCATCTACCTCCAGTCCTCATGTTCACTGAGCAGAGCCTGAACGCATCATGAGGACGTTATCATTCACCTCCAGTCCTCATGTTCACTGAGCAGAGCCTGAACGCATCATGAGGATGTTATCATCTACCTCCAGTCCTCATGTTCACTGAGCAGAGCCTGAATGCATCATGAGGATGTTATCATCTACCTCCAGTCCTCATGTTCACTGAGCAGAGCCTGAACGCATCATGAGGACGCTATCATCTACCTCCAGTCCTCATGTTCACTGAGCAGAGCCTGAACGCATCATGAGGATGTTATCATCTACCTCCAGTCCTCATGTTCACTGAGCAGAGCCTGAACGCATCATGAGGATGTTATCATCTACCTCCAGTCCTCATGTTCACTGAGCAGAGCCTGAACGCATCATGAGGATGTTATCATCTACCTCCAGTCCTCATGTTCACTGAGCAGAGCCTGAACGCATTATGAGGATGTTATCATCTACCTCCAGTCCTCATGTTCACTGAGCAGAGCCTGAACGCATCATGAGGATGTTATCATCTACCTCCAGTCCTCATGTTCACTGAGCAGAGCCTGAACGCATCATGAGGACGTTATCATTCACCTTCAGTCCTCATGTTCACTGAGCAGAGCCTGAACGCATCATGAGGATGTTATCATCTACCTCCAGTCCTCATGTTCACTGAGCAGAGCCTGAACGCATCATGAGGATGTTATCATCTACCTCCAGTCCTCATGTTCACTGAGCAGAGCCTGAACGCATCATGAGGACGTTATCACCTTCAGTCCTCATGTTCACTGAGCAGAGCCTGAATGCATCATGAGGATGTTATCATCTACCTCCAGTCCTCATGTTCACTGAGCAGAGCCTGAATGCATCATGAGGATGTTATCATTCACCTTCAGTCCTCATGTTCACTGAGCAGAGCCTGAACGCATCATGAGGACGCTATCATCTACCTCCAGTCCTCATGTTCACTGAGCAGAGCCTGAACGCATCATGAGGATGTTATCATCTACCTCCAGTCCTCATGTTCACTGAGCAGAGCCTGAACGCATCATGAGGATGTTATCATCTACCTTCAGTCCTCATGTTCACTGAGCAGAGCCTGAACGCATCATGAGGACGTTATCATTCACCTTCAATTCAATTCAATTCAGTTTATTTGTATAGCCCAATTTCACAAATTACAAATTTGTCTCGGAGTGCTTTACAATCTGTACACATAGACATCCCTGCCCCAAAACCTCACATCGGACCAGGAAAAACTCCCAAATAACCCTTCAGGGGAAAAAGGAAGAAACCTGGAGGAGAGCAACAGAGGAGGATCCCTCTCCAGGATGGACAGATGCAATAGATGTAATGTGTACAGAAGGACAGATTTAGAGTTAAAATACATTCAATGAATATGACAGAGTGGATGAATAGTTCATAGTAGGCATATTCCACGATGGAGACCTCCACGATCCATCAGGCAGATGGCGGTGGGAGGAGGAGGGGAGTCTCAACAGTAGGCGGAGTCTCAACAGGACAGTGGCGTAGTCAGGAGCAGGAATTCCACGACCCAGACCTCAATGATCCATCAGGCAGATAGGATCTATGCCGTCTCATAGGGTCCGATGACCCCATGAGACGTGAAGTCAAAAGGACTCGGGAGAAAGCAGAGTTAGTAACGTGTGATTGAGAGATGAAAATTCATCCTTAAGGAGAGAAAAAGAGGAGATAGGTACTCAGTGCATCCTAACGTCCCCGGCAGCTATAAGCCTATAGCAGCATATCAAGGGGCTGGACCAGGGCAAACCTGATTCAGCCCTAACTATAAGCTCTGTCAAAGAGGAAGGTCTTCAGTCTACTCTTAAACGAGGTGACTGTGTCTGCCTCCCGGACTGAAATTGGAAGCTGGTTCCATAGAAGAGGAGCTTGATAACTAAAGGCTCTGGCTCCCATTCTACTTTTTAAGACTCTAGGAACTACAAGTAGTCCCGCATTTAGTGAGGCAGCTCTCTAGTGGGGCAATATGGTACTACAAGCTCCTTAAGATATGATGGAGCATCACCAATCAAGGCTTTGTACGTTAAGAGAAGAATTTTAAAAGTGATTCTTGATTTTACTGGGAGCCAGTGCAGAGCAGCTAGTGCAGGAGTGATGTGATCTCTTTTCTTAGTTTTAGTGAGAACACGAGCTGCAGCATTCTGGATCAACTGGAGGGACCTAAGAGATTTATTAGAGCAGCCTGCTAATAAGGAGTTGCAGTAATCCAGTCTCGAAGTAACGAACGCGTGAACCAATTTTTCTGCATCTTTTTGAGACAAGATGTGCCTGATTTTTGAAATATTACGTAGATGAAAGAATGCAGTCCTTGAGATTTGCTTTACGTGGGAGTTAAAGGACAAGTCCCGATCAAAGATAACGCCAAGATTCTTTACAGTGGTGTTGGATGCCAGGGCAATGCCGTCTACAGAATCCACATCACCAGATAATTGATCTCTGAGGTGCTCAGGGCCGATTAAAATTACTTCGGTTTTGTCTGAGTTTAACATCAAGAAATTGCAGGTCATCCATGTTTTTATGTCTTTAAGACATGCTTGAATTTTACCGAGTTGGTTGCTCTCCTCTGGTTTTATCGATAAATATAGTTGAGTATCATCTGCATAACAATGAAAGTTTATGGAGTGTTTCCTGATAATATTGCCCAAAGGAAGCATGTATAAGGTAAATAAAATTGGTCCAAGCACAGAACCTTGTGGAACTCCGTGATTAACGTTGGTGGTTATCGAGGCGTCATCGTTTACAAATACAAACTGAGATCGATCTGATAAATAGGATTTAAACCAAAGTAGTGCCGTGCCTGAAATGCCAATCGACTGCTCCAGTCTCTGTAACAGGATGTCATGGTCAATGGTGTCGAATGCAGCACTAAGGTCTAACAAGACCAGGACAGAGAGGAGTCCTTTATCTGCTGCCATTAAGAGGTCATTTGTAATTTTCACCAGTGCCGGTGCTGTGGTGTTTTCTAAATCCTGATTGAAATTTCTCAAATAAACTATTATGATGTAGAAAGTCGCACAACTGATTTGCGACCACTTTCTCAAGGATCTTGGAGAGGAAGGGGAGGTTAGAGATCGGTCTGTAGTTAGCCAACACCTCTGGATCCAGAGTGGGCTTCTTCAGGAGAGGTTTAATAACAGCCACCTTGAAGGAGTGTGGTACGTGGCCTGTTAGCAGAGACACATTGATAATATCTAATAGAGAGCCGCCAATTAAAGGCAAAACGTCTTTAAGCAGCCTCGTCGGGATGGGGTCCAAGAGACAGGTAGACGTGTTCGAAGTAGAAACCGTTGAAGATAATTGGTCACGGTTGATGGGAGAAAAGCCCTCCAAATATACACCAGGGCATACAGCGGTTTCCAAGGCCATTCCACTTGAGGACAGATTGGCACAGGTTATGGGCAAGAGAATATTAATCTTGTCCCTAATAGTTAAAATCTTTTCATTAAAGAAGTTCATAAAGTCATTACCACTGAGGTTTATAGGAATGCTCGGCTCCACAGAGCTGTGACTCTCTGTCAGCCTGGCTACAGTGCTGAAGAGAAACCTGGGGTTGTTTTATTTTTTCTATTACTGATGAGTAATAGGCTGCTCTGGCATTACGGAGGGCCTTCTTATATGTTTTAAGACTATCTCGCCAAACTAAGCGGGATTCTTCGAGATTAGTTGAACGCCATATGCTCAAGCTTTCGTGACGCTTGCTTCAGTTTGCGGGTCTGAGGGTTATACCAGGAGCAAACCTCCTCTTCCTCACTGTCTTCTTCTTCAGAGGGGCTATCGAGTCCAGTGTCATTCTCAGAGAGCCTATGGCACTGTCAACAAGATGATCAATCTGGGACGGACTAAAGTTAGACCAGGAGTCCTCTGTTATATTGAGACGTGGTATCGAATCAAATACAGAAGGAATCGCTTCTTTAAATTTAGTTACAGCACTGTCAGTTAGACATCTGGTGTAGAAACTTTTGACTAACGGAGTACACTCTGGTAGTATAAATTCAAAAGTTATGAGGTTGTGGTCTGACAGAAGAGGATTCTGTGGGAAGACGTTCAAATGCTCAATGTCAACGCCATAAGTAAGAACAAGATCAAGCGTGTGGCCAAAGCTGTGAGTGGGTTTCTGTACTCTGACAGAAG
The DNA here is from genome assembly GCF_029220125.1 of Pseudoliparis swirei. Taxonomy (NCBI): domain Eukaryota; kingdom Metazoa; phylum Chordata; class Actinopteri; order Perciformes; family Liparidae; genus Pseudoliparis; species Pseudoliparis swirei. The sequence continues at coordinate 1,625,752 of NC_079410.1, read as the reverse complement.
CCAATCGAGTCCAACAAGGAGATGAATGCAGCACTAAGGCAATCATTATCAACATCCACATGGATATTAAAATCTCCAACAATAATAACTTTATCGGTTTTAAGAACCAAACTTGATATAAATTCTGAGAATTCAGATATAAACTCTGAATATGGACCTGGTGGCGGTACAGAATCACAAATCGAATTGGCTGTAGTGTTTTCCAGGTTGGATGTGAAAGACTAAGAACAAGGCTTTCAAATGAGGTGTAGTGTAATTTTGGTTGAGGATTAATTAATAGGCTCGATTCAAAGATGGCTGCTACTCCACCTCCTCGACCGTGCCTCGAGGAATGTGAGTATTAATATGACTTGGAGGAGTCGATTCATTCAGGCAGACATATTCTTCATGGCTCAGCCAGGTTTCAGTTAGGCAACATAAATCAATGTGATTATCTGATATTAAATCATTCAGTAACACAGCTTTAGATGACAGAGATCGAATATTTAGGAGACCACATTTAATAGACCTATTTTGTTGCACTGCTGAAATAATGGTGTTAACTTGTATCAGGTTATTGTGTCCGACTCCTTCTGCTTACTTTTGATTTATTTAATTGAAGTGGCCGTGGGACAGACACAGTCTCTACTCTAAAGTCATGGGTGGGTAACTGCTCGAATGGAAGAGCAGAGAAGGGTGTTAAACTACAACTCTGCTCCCGGTTCCTGATCTGAACCCTGGGTTGTCATGGATTAAGTCCGGTGATCAACTTGGTCATATTCGCAGAAATGAGACGCGCTCCGTCCAACGTGGGATGAATGCCGTCTCTCCTCATCAGATCAGGTTTTCCCCAGAAAGTCTTCCAGTTGTCTACGTAGCCCACATTATTCAGTCCTCATGTTCACTGAGCAGAGCCTGAACGCATCATGAGGATGTTATCATCTACCTCCAGTCCTCATGTTCACTGAGCAGAGCCTGAACGCATCACCATGTAACTGAAGTGAACCTCCTGGTTCTCCGTTAGCGGTGTTGCTAACGTCTAAACACTGATTGGTTGTTCACAAAGTCACATGACCAGACATGTACGTCCTTAAAGCGCCACGTTACCGTCCTCCTGCTCCCAGGCTCCTTCCTGTTCTCGGAGGTGACCCCTGCGGAGGCCGTGGAGCACCCGCTCAGCGAGTGCCAGTGGTTCCACGGCACCCTGTCGCGCCTTAAAGCCGCGCAGCTGGTGTTGGCCGGCGGCCCGGCGAGCCACGGCGTGTTCCTGGTTCGCCAGAGCGAGACGCGGCGCGGCGAGTACGTCCTCACCTTCAACTTCCAGGGCAAGGCCAAGGTGAGTCAAGACGGCTTTAATTAACCCGTCGTGGTTACATTGCTGACCACCAGGGGGCTCCTCTGGTTGTATAGAAGTCTATGCTTCATGTGTTAGAGCTGCATTATCTCTCCTGACCACCAGGGGGCGACTCCTCTGGTTGTATAGAAGTCTATGCTTCATGTGTTAAAGCTGCATTCTCTCCTGACCACCAGGGGGCGACTCCTCTGGTTGTATAGAAGTCTATGCTTCATGTGTTAAAGCTGCATTCTCTCTCCTGACCACCAGGGGGCGACTCCTCTGGTTGTATAGAAGTCTATGCTTCATGTGTTAAAGCTGCATTCTCTCTCCTGACCACCAGGGGGCGACTCCTCTGGTTGTATAGAAGTCTATGCTTCATGTGTTAAAGCTGCATTCTCTCTCCTGACCACCAGGGGGCGACTCCTCTGGTTGTATAGAAGTCTATACTTTAGGGCTGCAACTAACGATTATTTTGATAATCGATTAATCGGTTGATTATTTTTTGGATTAATCGGATTAAAAAAATTAAAAAATGTAATTTTAACCCTTTATTCAAAACAGGGTCCGTACGGTCATGGAAAACCTGGAAAAGTCATGGAATTTTTAAATGGCTATTAGCAGGCCTAGAAAAGTAATTGAAAAAAATAAAATCCCAAAATATTTGGAAAAGTAATGCAAATGTCTTTTATTCCAATTTTAATTTACACGGTATATATACGGTATGCTTTGGAATTCTCATTGTTAGTTTAAATACTACATCTTCTCACTTTGTCACGTATAGACAGTTTTCACAAAATGTTTAATCATGGAAATGTGGTTTAAAGTCATGGAAAGGTCCTGGAGACCCACTGGTCACCATGGTGATGAACCTGTCCACTGGTCACCATGGTGATGAACCTGTTCACTGGTCACCATGGTGATGAACCTGTTCACTGGTCACCATGGTGATGAACCTGTTCACTGGTCACCATGGTGATGAACCCTGTCATACACAGACTGACAGCGGTTTACTCTCCTGAGTTGGCTATTTATGGGTTAAACGCGTCATACGTGTCGGTGAGGGGGCGTGGCTTATCTCCGTTGCCTTTCTCCGTGGAAAAATATTTTCCACCACGGAATAAATAACCACGTTGTCTACGTTCTACTCTTGTGGAAATGCCACACGTGGTGACATGTAGCGCCCTGGTGTCTGGGGTCATGACGTCACCCGGAGGCGCACTTAGCTCCGTGAATGTCTCCGACGACGTGAATGACTTCCGCATCCAGCGCCACGTGAGCAGCAGCAGCCAATTAGATTCATCAACAGAGGAGCAGCTCAGCGCTGATTGGCTCTCACAACGCAGCGTTCCGTCTCTCCCTCGCTCTTGTTTCTCCTGCGCCGCTCTGCGCTCAACTCAACTTTGTTTATACTCCGCGACTTATTGAGCGCCGTAATAATCGCGCGACACAACAAATCGATAATGAAATTCGTTGCCAACTGTTTTAATAATCGATTTTTATCGATTTTATCGATTCGTTGTTGCAGCCCTAATATGCTTCATGTGTTAAAGCTGCATTCTCTCTCCTGACCACCAGGGGGCGACTCTGGTTAGAAGCCTCTCAGTAAGCGTTGTGTCCCCAGCATCTGCGTCTGTCCCTGAATGAGGACGGTCAGTGCCGTGTGCAGCACCTCTGGTTCCAGTCCATCTTCGACATGCTGGAGCACTTCCGGGTTCATCCCATCCCGCTGGAGTCCGGCGGCGCCTCCGACGTCACGCTCATCAGCTTCGTGGGCGCCACCGCCGTCCGCCAGCCAGGTAGGAAACACACGAAGAAGAGCAGCAGGAAGTCCCTTCAGTTCTCAATAAAAGCCCCTGACCTTTCACAATAAAAGCCTCTGACCGATGAGCAGCGGTCCTTGAGACGGACGATGCCGAAGGCCAATTGGAGTGCAGATCCCTCTGTGGCTCCTCCTCCGTCGAGATGGCGTCACTTCCTGTTCGCTGGTTGCAAAAAAACAAGATGGCGATGGCCGTAACATTTGTAACGGAGCCCGAGGTTCACGCGACCGCTTCAGACTCAGAATGTGACCTCTGACCTCTGACCTCTGTTGTGTCCGTTGACCTTGCAGGCCGGGACAGGGCAGGCAGCCGGCCCACAGTCTGTGATGTCATCACCACGCGCCATCCCGACTCTCCATCAACCCCCATCTCTGACTGTGTGTAAGTGAGACCGACTCAGAGAGAGAGAGAGAGAGCCCCACTGTGAGTCTCTCTCTCTCTGTCGTGGACCATCTCCATGACTACCATGGACTTCATCACCACAGACTCTTAACCGTCGCTCACTTTCTCTCCTCCTCACTTCACTCCTTCACTCCACCTTTGGCCTTATTTCCTCCTTCCTCTATTCCCCCCCCCCCTCTCTGGTTTCCTGCCCCTGCAGACTTGACCAGCAGACCCCGTAGTCCTCCTGCTCCTCCGCCCCCCCCGCTGCCTCCGGGCCGCCCGCCGCCCCCGTCTCCTCCCCAGGAGCGAGGAGAGGAGGAGGAGGCGGGAGGGGGAGGAGGCGGGGCCACGGTGATGATGCCGTCGCCTCCGACGCCGCCACCGGGAGGAGGAGCAGGAGGCGTAGAAGGAGGTGGAGGAGGTGGTGACGACTGGGAGGACACTCCTCTACGCCAACTAGAAGCTGTGGAGGGAGACGAGAGGGAAGGAGCGAGGGCGCCAAGAGCCGTCGACAACCAGTACTCCTTCTTCTGATGAAGAGGAGGAGGAAGAGGAGCAGGAGGAGTGTGTGTTTGTGTTCCAGTGTGTGTGAGCGGACGTGAGATCGGAGGAGGCGGCGACATCATAGCCATTCATAACCAGTATTTTTATTTTGTTAGCGAGGAGGAGGAAGAGCAGGAGGAGGAGGAAGAGCAGGAGGAGGAGGAAGAGCAGGAGGAAGAGGGAGGAGGAGGAGGAGTACTAACACTAACCGAGGGAGAGAGAAGCTTCACTACACTAACTAGCGGTACATGTGTCTTTAATATATTTAGTGGGATCAGCTCCTGATGCTCAGCGTCTACGGAGGCCCAGAGGGGCCACACAACAACAACAACAACAACAACAACACGGGTTATTTAGAGATTCTTACTCAACGAGTCGCAGAAGTCACGGTTTTCAGATTAGATGAAAAAATCGAATTATTTTATTTTTTACTCTTTTATGTTCTTTTTGTTTTGTGTGTTTTTGTTTATTCTTGTTGTCGTAGCAACTGGTCTTTTTATTTTTCACCGTTGTCCCAGAAATCATTTCAACCTCTGAAGTCACTTTAAACATCAAACATATATAATCTATAGTTGTTACTTTCAGACACACAATTCAATAAAAGATATTATTTTTTATAGTTGTTCTTGGTGTTAATGAAGTTATTAAAGAGCTTAAACATCAGCCTCCAGTCCCCATGGTCACTGAGCAGAGCCTGAACGCACCACGAGTCCTCATGGGCACTGAGCAGAGCCTGAACGCATCACGAGTCCTCATGGTCACTGAGCAGAGCCTGAACGCACCACGAGTCCTCATGGTCACTGAGCAGAGCCTGAACGCACCACGAGTCCTCGTGGTCACTGAGCAGAGCCTGAACGCACCACGAGTCCCCATGGTCACTGAGCCGAGCCTTAACGCACCACGAGTCCTCATTGTCACTGAGCAGAGCCTGAACGCACCACGAGTCCTCATGATCACTGAGCAGAGCCTGAACGCACCACGAGTCCTCATGGTCACTGAGCAGAGCCTGAACGCACCACGAGTCCTCATGGTCACTGAGCAGAGCCTGAACGCACCACGAGTCCTCATGATCACTGAGCAGAGCCTGAACGCACCACGAGTCCTCATGGTCACTGAGCAGAGCCTGAACGCACCACGAGTCCTCATGGTCACTGAGCAGAGCCTGAACGCACCACGAGTCCCCGTGGTCACTGAGCCGAGCCTGAACGCACCACGAGTCCTCGTGGTCACTGAGCAGAGCCTGAATGCACCACGAGTCCTCATGGTCACTGAGCAGAGCCTGAATGCACCACGAGTCCTCGTGATCACTGAGCAGAGCCTGAATGCACCACGAGTCCTCATGGTCACTGAACAGAGCCTGAACGCACCACGAGTCCTCATGGTCACTGAGCAGAGCCTGAACGCACCGCGAGTCCTCATGGTCACTGAGCAGAGCCTGAACGCACCACGAGTCCTCATGTTTACTGAGCAGAGCCTGAACGCACCACGAGAATGTTATCATTTACCTTCAATACTGATGTTCACTGAGCAGAGCCTGAATGCATCATGAGAACGTTATCATATATCTTCAGTCAGTACTGATGTTCACTGAGCAGAGCCTGAACGCACCATGATAACATCATCTACCTTCAGTCAGTACTCATGTTCACTGAGCAGAGCCTGAACGCATCGTAATGTAACTGAACCTCTGATCTAAACACTGATTGAAATATAATATATTTTCATTTTTCTCTAAAGTAATTTTTATTTTGTTGACTTATTTTTAAGGTTGTTTACGCTTTAAAATGTGAATATTTTTTGCTTTTCTACAATTTATGTAAAATTGAGACATTTGAGTTCAACAATGACCTGAATGAGTGGAGCAGGAGTTGTGTAACGGTGGCGCTGCACGGCTGCCCCTTGTGGCCAAGACGAGTATTACAACACGTTTATCATCACAACCACAGGTCAGACGCTCTGTGGCCCCGCGGGGCTTCCGTCGTCCTGCAACAGCTCGTCACAGCAGATCGATCAGGTTATTGATCAACAAGCTGATTGGAAGAGCAAACAGACGTGTTGCATTCAAAGTCCAGGTATAAATACTGAACATACGTTTACGTTGGTGTTCATTTAAAATACGTTTAGACTTTAGAAGGTTCTCTGACGCTAAAGATAAATTATTCATGATGCTGATAACAATAATTATGTATGGAAATAATAGTATTAATAGTGTTTAAGACTTATTTGTTATGCTGATGTCACTTGTTCAGACTCTTTAATCCATTATGTTTAATTTTTTATTTCTGGGATTAAAAGATATATATGTATATATATAATTTAAAAATATATGTATATATATTTATATATGTATACATATATATAAATTATGTATATACGGAAATATGTAAATGTGTGTTTATATGTATACATTTATTTATTATATATGTATATATGTGTGTTTATATATATGTATGTGCATATATACACATATGTGTATATATATACACATAAATATACATGTGTATGTGTGTATATATGTATATAAATACATATATATTTGCTGGTTCTCCGGCTCTCTCGCTCTCTCTCCCGCTCTCTCTTCACGCTGTCTTCTCCTCTCCTCTGTTCAATGGTTACATTTTTTAATAATAATAAAACATTAAAATGAGCAGAAAATGTCAATGAAGACACAATTACTGTTCCACTCGTGCCTTTTCTGTGACGTCATCTTCGTCTTCAGCTTTTCTTTGCTCATGCGTTAGTCTAAACGCCCCGCCCCCAGGCCCATAGCCACGCCCCCTCGTGTTCAGGTCCCCTCAGTTCAGAACTCTTTGTGCCTTCTGTTTGCTGGCACCGTGGCGTCCTGCCTCGTGTGGTGAGTTTGAGGTACTACGTTGATTTAATGACAATATAAATCTAGTGCGACATGCCGTGGCTGTCTTCTTCTTCTTCTTCTTCTTCTTCTTCACTGTAATTATTCTAACGGATGAAAAGATAAATGTTTAATGTGAGATAGTTTGGTGCCTAGAGGGAGAAGAATATACAGTATTGTAGTATTGTTGGGTCACGACAATCACACACGACACACACAACCCACAACACACACAACACACACACAATGAGATGAAGAAAAACAACAACATCTTCGACCAATAAAATGAATAACAACAGAGATCTTGATTCGATGAATAAAACAAATAGATAAAACCTGACAATTAGAAGTAGTTACGGTGTTTTTAGTTTGATATATTTGATCTATGATAACGGAAAAAACTACATTAGCTCTTTATAGTTTAAAGGCCGTAGGGAAGTTTACGGTTCTCCTGTAAACTTATCACAGTTTCATCAACATTTTTATTTTAAAGCTCACGTCGATGTTTTTTAAATTTTATCCACCAGTTTGAAGAAAACCAATCAAACCGTCAGCTGCACGGCGGCTTCTATACATAAATAATGAAGTACATTAACAGCATAAACAAAAGAAACTAAGGATGAGCATGTCGAGTGAATCGGCAGAGTTCTTGATAATTCTCATGATTTGAGATTTGATCCGTTAAATGTTTAAAAACAAATTAAATTATAAACTTTTAAATGCAAATAAAAACAAATATACTCAAATATGCATATGATGATTCCAAGACCAAACATTGTAATTCATGCTGATTGGTTATTTGTTAAAACTACGAACTTGATGCACTATGTTGTGTTAATTGTGTCTGTGTATATTTTCACATATATTTCACGTTTATATCTTTTGGGGGGGGGGGGTGTATTTAAATAAAAAATAGCCTTTTAAAAATCTCATTGTATTACTAATTATGTGGATAAAACGTATCTTTACATAACTGAATTTAATCTTTTTTAGATAATGATTTTATTTCGTAATCTCTAAATCCCAAACTGTTCGGACGTGACCTCTGTGAGGAGAGCCCTGCGGAGGGTGACGGACGTGAAGTGTAAACCAATCAAACGAAAGGTCGAAGGAGATTGGCAGAAGGATCTATCCAATGAGGTTTTAGATTAGGTCAATGGGCGGGATATACGAGGAGTCCGTTCGTTACATCGTCTCGGCGTAGCCCGGCTGTTCCTACCTCCTTGTTCTTGTACGTAGACATTCACACCTCGTGAGTACTTACAGTACTTATAACACGGCTTATTTCAAACACAAGTATTCGTATTTTCAAGTAGAATACACTTTGATGCGTTGCATATTTAAATCGCTCAGCAGCAGCCTGCCCCGCCCGAGTCGACGCGAATCACGTGCTCTCGCATCCCCAGAGCGTTTGAGCGAATCGAGCGCCCCCGCCGCCGTGTTTTGTTGTTTCTCCGGCGGTGTGTCGCGCTCGGCCTGTCAAACCCGTGCGTGACTTTTCGCTGGAACGACGAGACGGGAGCTCCAGGGATGCACATGACTAAAAAGTAGGACCCGAGCACTCGGGCTTTGTTCCCGGCGGCGGGGTTTATAATGTGACGCCGGCGTCGTGTTTCCTCGGCGGTTCGTTTCGTGTCTCCGTCGCTGGAGAAAAAAAACGACGTCCGCGCCGAGCTAGCTCACGTTAGCTTGAGCTAGCTGGCTAGCTGTGTGAGTCGTTTTATTGTTTTACGTCGGTTTCTGTTCGCTAACGGTTGTTTTTTCTTCTACAGGACGAGGAACACAATGAAACCGCCGTCACAGAGCTCCCCTTTAAGCAGCATAGTAAGTAGTGACTGAGGTTAAATATTGTGAAAAGATAACCCTGGTGTTAGCAGGGGCGGGGCCAGGGGCGGGGCCAGGCCGTGTATACACTCAGGGCTTAGCCCGAAGCTACGGGGTGTCCTGGGGGCGGGGCCAGGCCGTGTATACACTCATGGCTGAGCCCAAAGCTAAGGGGGGCGGGGCCATGGGCAACAAAATATAATTAGCTCGTCAATTATATGTTAAGAATATCTAAGTTCTTAAAGTTTTAATAGATTTTTCAAGAACAACAAGATAGACGTGAAGTCAAGTTTCCTCTTGTTGCATAAAATCATTTAAATTAATTATCATAATTTGTACTACTTTTACTATTCTGAGATTCTTGATTTGCTTAAAGCAACAAAACAAAATTAAATAATTTACAAACATATTTAATCTTAAGTCAATAATCAAGCGTTTGCCCTCCACAGACCTCGTCTCAGGGTTGTTGTTATTGAAGGAAGTTTAGAAAACATTTATTTTCCTTAAATCAACAACAACAACATTCTCCCGTGTCCCTGCAGGTGTTTGAAGGCGTCTACAACAATGCCCGAATGCTCCACTTCCTCACTGCCGTCGTGGTGAGTAATATTTAATATCTGGCTCATCACCAACACTACATTTTACTAGATTACATGAACGCATCATCAGACACATTTACCTTCAGCCAGTACTCATGTTCACTGAGTAGAGCCTGAACGCACCATGAGAACCTTATCATGTTCCTTCAGTACTCATGTTCACTGAGCGGAGCCTGAACGCACCATGAGAACCTTATCATGTTCCTTCAGTACTCATGTTCACTGAGCGGAGCCTGAACGCACCATGAGAACCTTATCATGTACCTTCAGTACTCATGTTCACTGAGCAGAGCCTGAACGCACCATGAGAACCTTATCATGTACCTTCAGTACTCATGTTCACTGAGCGGAGCCTGAACGCACCATGAGAACCGCATCATGTTCCTTCGGTACTCATGTTCACTGAGCCGAGCCTGAACGCACCATGAGAACCGCATCATGTACCTTCAGTACTCATGTTCACTGAGCGGAGCCTGAACGCACCATGAGAACCGCATCATGTACCTTCAGTACTCATGTTCACTGAGCGGAGCCTGAACGCACCATGAGAACCGCATCATGTACCTTCAATTCAGTTTATTTGTATAGCCCAATTTCACAAATTACAAATTAGTCTCGGAGTGCTTTACAATCTGTACACATAGACATCCCTGCCCCAAAACCTCACATTGGACCAGGAAAAACTCCCAAATAACCCTTCAGGGGAAAAAAAAGGGAAGAAACCTTCAGGAGAGAACAGAGGAGGATCCCTCTCCAGGATGGACAGAACAATAGATGTCATGTGACCAGAAGGACAGATTTAGAGTTAAAATACATTCAATGAATATGACAGAGTGTATGAATAGTTCATAGTAGGCATATTCCACGATGGAGACCTCCACGATCCATCAGGCAGATGGCGGTGGGGAGGAGGAGTGGGCGGAGTCTCAACAGTGGGCGGAGTCTCAACAGGACAGTGGCGTAGTCAGGAGCAGGAATTCCACGACCCAGACCTCGATGATCCATCAGCAGATAGGATCTATGCCGTCTCATAGGGTCCGATGACCCCATGAGACGTGAAGTCACAAGGACTCCCGGGAGAAAGCAGAGTTAGTAACGTGTGATTGAGAGATGAAAATTCATCCTTAAGGAGAGGAAAAAAGAGGAGATAGGAGCTCAGTGTATCCTAAACGTCCCCCGGCAGCTATAAGCCTATAGCAGCATATCAAGGAGCTGGACCAGGTGAACCTGATTCAGCCCTAACTATAAGCTCTGTCAAAGAGGAAGGTCTTAAGTCTACTCTTAAACGAGGTGACTGTGTCTGCCTCCCGGACTGAAGGTGGAAGCTGGTTCCATAAAAGAGGAGCTTGATAACAAAAGGCTCTGGCTCCCATTCTACTTTTTAAGACTCTAGGAACTACAAGTAGTCCCGCATTTAGTGAGCGTAGCTCTCTAGTGGGGCAATATGGTACTACAAGCTCCTTAAGATATGATGGTGCATCACCAATCAAGGCTTTGTACGTTAAGAGAAGAATTTTAAAAGTGATTCTTGATTTTACTGGGAGCCAGTGCAGAGCAGCTAGTGCAGGAGTGATGTGATCTCTTTTCTTAGTTTAGTGAGAACACGAGCTGCAGCATTCTGGATCAACTGGAGGGACCTAAGAGACTTATAGAGCAGCCTGATAAAAAGGAGTTGACTATAGAGACTTATAGAGCAGCCTGATAATAAGGAGTTGACTATAGAGACTTATAGAGCAGCCTGATAATAAGGAGTTGACTATAGAGACTTATAGAGCAGCCTGATAATAAGGAGTTGACTATAGAGACTTATAGAGCAGCCTGATAATAAGGAGTTGATCTAAGAGACTTATAGAGCAGCCTGATAATAAGGAGTTGACTATAGAGACTTATAGAGCAGCCTGATAATAAGGAGTTGACCTAAGAGACTTATAGAGCAGCCTGATAATAAGGAGTTGACTATAGAGACTTATAGAGCAGCCTGATAATAAGGAGTTGACTATAGAGACTTATAGAGCAGCCTGATAATAAGGAGTTGACCTAAGAGACTCATAGAGCAGCCTGATAATAAGGAGTTGACTATAGAGACTTATAGAGCAGCCTGATAATAAGGAGTTGACTATAGAGACTTATAGAGCAGCCTGATAATAAGGAGTTGATCTAAGAGACTTATAGAGCAGCCTGATAATAAGGAGTTGACTATAGAGACTTATAGAGCAGCCTGATAATAAGGAGTTGACCTAAGAGACTTATAGAGCAGCCTGATAATAAGGAGTTGACCTAAGAGACTTATAGAGCAGCCTGATAATAAGGAGTTGCAGTAATCCAGTCTCGAAGTAACGAACGCGTGAACCAATTTTTTTGCATCTTTTTGAGACAAGATGTGCCTGATTTTTGAAATATTACGTAGATGAAAGAATGCAGTCCTTGAGATGTGCTTTACGTGGAGTTAAAGGACAAGTCCCGATCAAAGATAACGCCAAGATTCTTTACAGTGGTGTTGGATGCCAGGGCAATGCCGTCTACAGAATCCACATCACCAGATAATTGATCTCTGAGGTGCTCAGGGCCGATTAAAATTACTTCGGTTTTGTCTGAGTTTAACAATAAGAAGTTGCAGGTCATCCATGTTTTTATGTCTTTAAGACATGCTTGAATTTTACCGAGTTCAGTCCTCATGTTCACTGAGCAGAGCCTGAACGCACCATGAGAACCTTATCATGTACCTTCAGTACTCGTGTTCACTGAGCAGAGCCTGAACGCACCATGAGAACCTTATCATGTACCTTCAGTCCTCATGTTCACTGAGCAGAGCCTGAATGCACCATGAGAACCTTATCATGTACCTTCAGTACTCATGTTCACTGAGCGGAGCCTGAACGCACCATGAGAACCTTATCATGTTCCTTCAGTACTCATGTTCACTGAGCAGAGCCTGAATGCACCATGAGAACCTTATCATGTTCCTTCAGTACTCATGTTCACTGAGCGGAGCCTGAACGCACCATGAGAACCTTATCATGTTCCTTCAGTACTCATGTTCACTGAGCAGAGCCTGAACGCACCATGAGAACCTTATCATGTTCCTTCAGTACTCATGTTCACTGAGCGGAGCCTGAACGCACCATGAGAACCTTATCATGTTCCTTCAGTACTCATGTTCACTGAGCAGAGCCTGAACGCACCATGAGAACCGCATCATGTTCCTTCAGGGCTCCACCTGTGACGTGAGGGTGAAGAACGGAGCCGCGTACGAAGGAATCTTCAAGACTTTGAGCTCTCAGGTAAATAAAAAAGCACCAAAACCTCCTGACCAGAACTCAGCTGGAGTATTGATCCGGTTCCTCTTGTGTCCGCTGCCAGTGTGAGCTGGCTGTGGACGCTGTGCACAAACAGAGCGATGGAGGAGGAGAGGAGGAGGAGGAAGGAGGCCAGTCCTCTCCTCCCAAGATTGAGGACATCACCGACATGATGATCTTCAGCCCCGGTGACCTGGTCACCATGACGTGCCGCGACGTGGACCTGAACTTCGCCGTCAGAGGTGACGAGAACCTCCAAATGATCTCAATACGTCAATAACAGTATTGATCAGTAGTGATCACCTCATCGCATCCTAGTTATACAAGAGATAAATACTCTACAGGAACATACAGGGAGCTTCATACCGTGAATTAATCACAACGTCAAATTCATCACGACGTCATGATGAACGATGACGCCATGATTAAACTATGACGTCATCATGACGTCATAGTTCATGACGTCGCTGAGGAGATTTTAAATGAGACGCGTAGAATAAAATATTGAGGAAAGAAAGCTGAATCTGTCAATAACCGTGTATTCATGAATCAATAATCAATAATCACGTTCCCGTTCAGACACGTTCACGGACACGTCCATCAGCTCGTCACGCGTGAACGGAGAAAACCGAGAGAAAGTTCTCCAGAGGTGGGACGGGAACGGGAACGGAGAGAACTTTGAGCTGGAGGCGGACACGGTGAGACACACAGAGACACACACACAGAGACACAGACACACGCACACAGAGACACACACACACACACACACACACACTTACTGTAAATATTGTGTTGTTTTTTATTTGTAAATAGTGTGTACTTGTTGCCCTTGCACATTCCTGCTGAGCATTGCCACTTTCATTTCACTGCACACCCTGTGTGTGTATGTGACAAATAAAACATCTTGAATCTTGAATCTTGAAAACACACAGAGACACACAGACAGAGACACACACACACAGAGACACACACACAGAGACACAGACACACACACACACACAGACACACACAGACACACACACACACAGAGACACACACACACACACACACACACACACAGAGACACACACACAGAGACACAGACACACACACACAGCGACACACAGACACACACACACAGAGACACACACACACACACACAGAGACACACACAGAGACACACACACAGAGACACAGACACACACACGCACACACATAGAGACACACACACAGACACACACACACAGAGACACAGACACACACACAGACACACAGAGACACACACAGAGACACAGACACACACACACACACACACACAGACACACACACAGAGACAAAGAGACACACACACACACACACAGAGACACAGACACACACACACAGAGACACAGACACACACACACACACACACACAGAGACACACACACACACACACACAGAGACACAGACACACACACACACACACACAGAGACAGACACACACAGACACACAGAGACACACACACAGAGAGACAGAGACACACACACACAAACACACAGACATAGACACACACAGAGACACACACACACACACACACACACACACACACACACAGAGACACACACAGAGACACAGACACACACACACACACACACACACACAGACACACATAGACACACACACACACAGACACACACACACAGACACACACACACACACAGAGACACAGACACACACAGACACACAGAGACACACACACACATAGACACACACAGACACACAGACACACACACGCACATAGACACACACACAGAGACACAGACACACACACACAGAGACACAGACACAGACACACAAAGAGACACACACAGACACACACAGACACACACACACACAGACACAGACACACAGAGACACAGACACACACACAGAGACACACACAGACACACACAGACACACACAGACACACACACACAGAGACACAGACACACACACAGAGACACAGACACACACAGACACACACACACACACACAGACACAGACACACACACAGAGACACACACAGACACACACAGACACACACACACACCCGTCCTTCACGCCTGCCTCTCGCCTCCAGTCCAACGGTTGGGACGCTAACGAGATGTTCAAGTTCAACGAGGAGACGTACGGCGTGAAGTCCACATACGACGCCAGCCTCTCCATGTACACGTGAGTCCCTCTGGTCAGCTGACCTCTGACCTCTAGCTGACCTCTGACCCCTGTGACCTCCACATAATCACGGTCTTAAAGGGCTCCCAGTCTTCCTCCGTGGTCCCGTTAAAACTACTTCTGCCCCTGAAGGAGTTCTACTCACATTGAAGTTATTCATATTTTATAGTTCTTAAGTCCTAAAGTTCTTTAGATATAAAGTTCAGCTTTTACTTTTCTTCTTATTTTCATTCACAAAGTCCCGACGGTATTTTTTCCCAGCATGCCTCTGGAGAAGGGGACCTCCGAGGTGTTCCGGCAGCGCGAGGCGCGCGCCGCCCGGCTGGCCAATGAGATCGAGGGCAGCCTGCAGTACCGCCGCAGGGTCTCCCTGGAGAACGACGAGGGGCGCAGCGAGGAGGACAAGTACAGCTCGGTGGTCCGGGAGGAGCGGGCCGGGCCCGGGGCCACGAGCAGCAGGCGAGTCCTGGTCCAGAGGAGGCCTCACGACCTCCTGGTGCTGCTGCTGGCTAACGAGACACGCTGCTTTATTCTTTACTCCTCCCCCTCCTCCTCCTCCTCCTCCTCCTCCAGGGAGGGGAAGTACATCCCTCTCCCTCAGCGGGCGAGAGAGATCGGGCTGTCGGGCAGAACCGGAGCGTCGGGTCGCACGCCGCCGCCGCCGTTCTCTCGTCACGCGGCGCCGGGCTCTGAGCGCAGCAGCCCGCCGCGCTCGCTCCACGCCGCCGACGGCGCCGCACCGCGCTCGGCCGTCAACGGAGGTACGGAGGAGAAGTTGTTGATGTTTTATTTTAATTGACGTTTCTCATGAGAAACTTGAACGCGTAAAACGTGTTTTTCTTCCACAGGAAGTCGTCTTCAATGTTTTAATGTTCAGTCAGTTTCTCTTTTTTCTTTTCCAACTATTTTTTTATTGCCGTCAAAACTTTTACGAACCGTAACTTAATCTATCAATCGATGTATTGATCACACTCATAACATGTTATTGTTGTTTGTGTCTCAGTCACGTCCAGAACTTCCCCCAAAACCCAGAGACTGCAGAGCAGCAGGACCCTGAGGACCCCCAACACCCAGACCTCCTCCACAGGTAGGCCCTCTAGACCGGATCAATACTAGTGCCTGATCAATACCCTGATCAATACTAGTACCTGATCAATACCCTGATCAATACAAGTACCTGATCAATACCCTGATCAATACTAGCACCATTATTGATCATCATGTACTAGTATTTATAAGGTGCTAGTATTGATCAGGTACCAGTATTGATAAGATGCTAGTATTGATCAGGTACTTGTATTGATTACTTATTAACCCCTCCTCCTCCAGTCTCTCGGGCTCCTAAAGCCGATGCCCCCCTGGACCTACTTCCTGTGGGCGGGCCCGTGTTCTTGGACTCCTCGTCCGTTGCCGTGGCCACCGGCTCCAAATCCTCCGGGCTGACGCCCCTCTTCCCCATCGATGGTACGACAACAACAATAACAACAACAACAACCAGTCGAGTTGTTTGAGAAGAAATAAGAGAAAATATATTTCAGAATTAATTATTATTCAACAAGAATAACAAAAGAATGTGAATAAAACATCATTAACTAGAATGGGCACTCGGTAGAGCGCATACCTTCGCATATCACAAGATTGGGCATTGAATTATGAACATTTTGGCATTAGTTGCATGCCAATTGGACAAAAATGTATCGTGCTATGGTAAAAAAACGATTTTGACCTTTCCATGACCTTGACCTTTGACCCGATTGATCCCAAAATCTAATCAAATGGTCCCCGGATAATAACCAATCATCCCACCAAATTCCATGTGATTCAAGAAGATTTGACCTGTTCATGACCTTTGACCTTGCCCTTTGACCCAATCGATCCCAAAATCTAATCAACTGGTCCCCGGATAATAAACAATCATCCCACCAAATTTCATGCGATTCGGTTCAATCCTTTTTGAGTTCTGCGAAAGATTTTGACCTGTTCATGACCTTTGACCTTGACCTTTGACCCGATCGATCCCAAAATCTAATCAACTGGTCCCCGGATAATAAACAATCATCCCACCAAATTTCATGCGATTCGGTTCAATACTTATTGAGTTTTGCGAATAACACGCATACAAATAAATAAATAAATACACGGCGATCAAAACATAACCTTCCGGCATTTTCAATGCGAAGGTAAATATTATAAAACTACTAGACTAGCATAGGAAATACACATTATATATTAATAAATAAACATATTATATAAATAAATACACATATTATATTAATAAATACTAGTGCTGTGAAAAACAACGCGTTAATTAAATTACAGGTTTAATTCGTTTTTGTTTTTTTACGCATTTAACGCATGCGCAGAATGAGCTTCCAGTCCGTCTGTTGTTGGTCGTCTCTCCAGCAGCGTGTCATTCTGTCTCTTGTGTCGCGTTAACACGACTCAGAGCTCCGTCTCGCGCGCCGCAGAGCTCGGATGCCGGCGTGTGCGCGCACATCGGGACGAAAAAAAGTCATTTGTACCCCCCCCCCCCCCCCGTCCACAACTCTTCTCGGAGCTCTTGCCTGTCTTGAGAGCCCTGTTAACGTATATATGTGATTAATCATGATTAATCCACAGAAACCTGTGATTAACCTGATTAAAAATTTTAATCGTTTCACAGCCCTAATAAATACACATATTATATTAATAAATACACATATATGAATAAATACACACATTATATTAATAAATACACATATATCCATAAATAGACATATATAAATAAATACACATATTATATTAATAAATACACATATATTCATAAACACACATATTAATAAATAAATATAATTATAATATATGAAATATATATATTAATAACATATTATATTACTAATATGAAATATAAATGTAAAACTAAAAATGGACAAGAAAAGGATTAATAAAACCAAATTATCCTGTGACGTTTCCTCCCAGTGAACGAGATCCTGAGCACGGCGGCGAAGGAGCGGACCGAAGGTCTGTCTGAGGGGAAGCCCTGCAAAGGTAACCAGGAAACTCCGTTAGTGGCGCCCGGCCGTTCGCCGCTGCTTCTAACTCTGAGCTCTCGGTCTGCAGCTCCCACGGTGCAGCAGAGGAACCAGCTGGAGGAGCTGCGCAAGTTCGGCAAGGAGTTCAGGGTGAGCCGGTGGGGTCAGAGGGGTCAGAGGTCACCCGTTTAAATGCTGTATTGAACACGTCTCCACCTCTTCCCGCCTCTCAGCTGCAGCCCACCTCCTCTCCGTCAGCGAGCCCGGCCTCTGCAGACCCTCCTCCGCTCAGCTCCGCCTCCTCCTCTTCCTCCTCCTCCCCCGCGCCGCCGCCCAAACCCGGCACCTCCTCTGCCCAAGACCTGCAGCAAGTGGCGGAGGTCGGCCCGACCTTCACGGCCCCAGGGTCCTTCGGGCCGGAGGGTCAGCGGTCCGGGCCGAGCCCCGGCGGCGAAGACGGCGAGCGGCCCGAGGCTGCAGCGACAGCGTGAGTAGTGACCCAGGGGCATGCTGGGTAGTGACTTTGGTCTTCATAAACATGGATGTTGCTCCGTTGTCGTTGTTGATGTGTTTTTGTTGTTCTGTTGTTCTTCCAGGCAAGTGAAAAACTCCACGTTGAATCCAAATGCGAAAGAATTCCTCCCCATCAAAGTGAACATCATCCAGGTTCCTTTCTTTGACCTTTGACCTTTAACCTTTGACCTTTCATGCAGAGTCACGTCTTTATATAACTGTGTTGACAGAAGCCTCCGCCGACGCCCACTCCTCCACGGCCGACGCCCCCCAGCCCCTCATTGGTCCTGGCTCATCCAGGGCAACCAGGAGGCGGAGCCATCTACAGCAACCCACCTGGACACTACCTGTCCTACGTCTCCCCGCTCCACCTGCAGGGCCACCAGATGCAGGTCAGGGTCCCCTAGAACTTTAGAGAATATATATATATATATAATTATATATGTACATAATATTATATTATAATTATATTATATGATTGTTATTTATATATTATATAATTATATATAAAGAATATATATAATATATTATAATCATTATTATATTATTATTTATATATTATAATATATACAGAATATTTTATATTTACATTTGTACCTGTTGTCACTCTTCAGGCTCCTCAGATGTATCAGTACACGATGTCGACTGTCAACCAGGGAAAATTCCCCAGAGCCAAAGGTACACACACACACACACACACACACACACACACAGCAGCTGATCACACAGCTAATGAGAGGGTGCTGTGTTCAGGCCCGGTGGTGGGCCAGCGTCCGGAGCACCACGCCTCTCAGGCCTCCTCCATGATCTCAGCTGCAGCCTCGGCGGCGGGACCCCCCCTGGTGGCCTCGCCGTACCCCCAGTCCTACCTGCAGTACGGTCAGATGATCCAGGCCCTGCCCACCCACTTCCACGGACAGGTACCGTGTTCAGATGCATCTTAACCATCAATCGTGCTTCATGAGTTAAAGCTCCATTCTCTCTCCTGACCACCAGGGGGCAACTCCTCTGGTTGATTATATATGTATATTTAGTACACTTCTCTGACTCCTTCTCCAGCCCGTGTACTCGATGCTCCAGGGGGGAGCCAGGATGCTGACCTCCGGTGCCCCCCCCCAGCAGATGGGTCCTCCGGGCCCCCAGTACCCCGGCCAGGCTGAGGGCCAACAACAGGCCATATATGGTAAGCACGACCATTCTTCCTCCTTCAAGGAAACACATTTTAATCCGTTAAAAAAAGACAATATTAAAGCTTCTAAAGTTAATGGTGACATATTTCTAAAGTAAAAATTAAATATTTAAAAAACATATATATTTAAATATATATATATTTAAACAAATATATATATATATATATATATATAAACTAGGGCTGTCAGCGTTAATGCGTTAATCTATGCGATTAATTTGGCCGCGTTTACGCACTAAATATTTTAACGCAATTAACGCAACTTTGTTTACTTCCGGTGTTCGTTGAAGTTTTTTCACTCCCCTGAGTGTCAAACCGCGGCAGTACGGTTTAACACTGTTTCCGCTTTTAAAACAATTATTTCTCCACGAAAATAAGGAGCAGAAATCAGTTTAAACTCGTGGATGAATCAGTCGGGTTTCCTCCTGCTCCTCCTTCCTCCCGTCTCCCCCTCTGATACACAGAGGAACGGAGGGGCGACGTGTCGGGGGACGCGGCGCGGAAAGAACTCGTCACACGAAACCTTCACCGTGATTTGTCAATCCGTTTGTCTGTCAACATTTTGCGAAAAAAACAACCAGTAAATCACAAAGGACCTCCCACCTCACAGGTGAGGCTCATTAGCAGCCTGTCAGTCAGAGAGCAGAGAACACGGCACCAGGACATCTGGAATGTTTGATGTAGAACACGTGGGGGTGTGTCACATGAAAACGCCTTTAAAAGGTGAATTTACATTTTTTTGTAAAATGGAGAACATGCCCCCAGCCTCCAGAGGGTTAACGTGACATATGTGAATGTCAGTCAGTCACCAAGGCCACTGGTTCTGCTGTTCAGTGTTAAAGATGACAGGACCAATGGGGTCTCAATATACTTCTTTTTTTTTTACTAATCTGGATGTTTCACTGAAGAAACAATTTATCATCCACAATATTAAATACCTCGCTGGCACTTTATAGGTAGGAGCCTCTTTGAAAACACAGCTCTGTGTGAAGTTTTGTTTTTAAAAAGAAGAGAAAAAAACTTTTCGTCGCGATTAATGAATTTCAAAATGTGAGATTAATTAGTTAATTTTTTTTAATCGATTGACAGCCCTTATATGAACATATAGATATTTTTATAGAGATATTTAAAAAATATATATTTATTTAAAAAATATATATTAAAAACATCTATTTATAAAAAAATCCTAATATATAGATATTAAAAATATATATATTTTGTAATATATATTCTTTAAATATATGTATTTTTGTTACATATATTCATATGTATAAATATATTTTATATATATATGTATATACATATATTTTATATATATATAGATAATATATATATATTTAGAAAAATACATTTATATATTTTCAAAAAAGAATTTAATGATAGATATGTTCTAAATATATACAGGACTGTCTCAGAAAATTAGAATATTGTGATGAAGTTCTTTATTTTCTGTAATGCAATTAAAAAAACAAAAATGTCATGCATTCTGGATTCATTACATATCAACTGAAATATTGCAAGCCTTTTATTCTTTTAATATTGCTGATTATGGCTTACAGCTTAAGAAAACTCAAATATCCTATCTCTAAATATTAGAATATCATGAAAAAGTATACTAGTAGGGTATTAAACAAATCACTTGAATTGTCTAATTAACTCGAAACACCTGCAAGGGTTTCCTGAGCCTTGACAAACACTCAGCTGTTATAAATCTTTTTTTTAACTTAGTCTGAGGAAATATTAAAATGTTATGAGATAGGATTTTAGAGTTTTCTTAAGCTGTAAGCCATAATCAGCAATATTAAAAGAATAAAAGGCTTGCAATATTTCAGTTGATTTGTAATGAATCCAGAATGCATGACATTTTTGTTTTTTTAATCGCATTACAGAAAATAAAGAACTTTATCACAATATTCTAATTTTCTGAGACAGTCCTGTATATTTATATATATAAATTTAAAAAAAATATTATATTTTTTACATATATATATGTCAAATTTAATAATATGACATTTGAAACTGACTTGAGGTCTGAAGACATGAGAGTATACAAAATATTAAAAAGAAGTGAAACTCTTATATAAGATAATAATTAAAACTTTGCATCACCTACATTTCTACTCTATTATATAATAAATAAATATAGTTTCATACAAAGTTCCAGTAAACATCAGATGAAATAAAACTTTATTATCAGAAGTGAACATTTAACAGAGCTGCAGAGATGTGGCTCTAGAGGTTCTGACCCGATACGGTTCCCCCTTCAGCCCAGTCCTTCTCCCACCACTCGGGGGCGCTGCACCACCCTCAGCCCTCCAGCACCCCCACTGGGAACCAGCCGCCCCCCCAGCACTCGGCTCCCAGTCCGGGACACAACCAGGTACCCGTTAGCTCCCCGTGTGGTTCTGGCTCCGGCCCAGAGCCTCCTCGGTGACCCGGTCTCGTGTCGCCCCTCAGCCCGGCCCGGCAGGGCCTCAGCCTCAGTCCATGTTCCACTCTGGAGGTCTGCAGAACCCGGCGCCGCCCGGCCTACCGCCGGGCCACAGCGCCCCCCAGGCCTCCTACAGCATGCAGGGCTACGGCCTCCCGGGGCACCAGCCTCTGGCCCACGGCTTCCCCTCCATCAGCCAGCTCACGCAGGTAGGGCCCTTTCCCACGGTCCTCGAACGCATCGCGGCGGCATGTTACAAATGTGACGTCTTTTAAAATCTCTCAAAGAAACATTTTAGATTCTGTAAATACATCAAATTCTGCAGTACAAGTACCACAAGTACTGCTGTCTGTGGTACTTGTTGTACTTGTGGTACTTGTAGTATATGTGGTACTTGTAGTATATGTGGTACTTGTACTTGTTGTATATGTGGTACTTGTAGTATCTGTGGTACTTGTAGTATATGTGGTACTTGTACTTGTAGTATATGTGGTACTTGTAGTATATGTGGTACTTGTACTTGTAGTATATGTGGTACTTGTAGTATATGTGGTACTTGTAGCGGCTGTAGCTCAGTGGGGTAAGAGGGCCGTCCCTCAACCGCAAGGTCGTGGGTTCGATCCCCGCTCTCCCCATTAGCTGCAAGTGGAAGTGTCCTTGAGCAAGGCACTGAACCCCCAGTTGCTTCCCGGGCGCTTCACCGCAGCCCACTGCTCCTTAATAACTAAGGATGGGTTAAATGCAGAGAACTAATTTCCCCTTGGGGATTAATAAAAGTGTGTATTTTTTTTATTTATTATTTATATGTGGTACTTGTACTTGTAGTATATGTGGTACTTGTGATACTTGTAGTATCTGTGGTACTTGTAGTATATGTGATACTTGTACTTGTAGTATATGTGGTACTTGTACTTGTAGTATCTGTGGTACTTGTAATATATGTGGTACTTGTAGTATGTGTGGTACTTGTAGTATATGTGGTACTTGTACTTGTAGTATATGTGGTACTTGTAGTATATGTGGTACTTGTACTTGTAGTATCTGTGGTACTTGTAGTATATGTGGTACTTGTACTTGTAGTATATGTTGTACTTGTAGTATATGTGGTACTTGTAGTATATGTGGTCCTTGTAGTACATGTGGTACTTGTAGTATATGTGGTCCTTGTACTTGTAGTATATGTGGTACTTGTAGTATCTGTGGTACTTGTAGTATATGTGGTACTTGTAGTATCTGTGGTCCTGGCAGTACAGGTGTGATTGCGTTGCAGGCCCACGTTGCCGGCGGTCTCTCTGGTCCGCATCACTCTGGGGGTCACGGCCTGCCGCCCGTCATGCTGCACTACGTCTCCCCCCAGCAGGGGGCTGGCGCCAACCCCCAACACGGCCCCCAGCAGGGGGCGCCGCAGCACTTCTACATCGGACACCCACAAGGTACAGGACCCCCTGGACACACTGCCCTCTACAGGCAGACAGCACAACTACAGTCAGGATTATTTAAATGAATTTGACTTGAAAGCAATGAAAGATTAGTTTGTGGTATTTGTATATTTGTACTAAGAAGTACTACCTTACCATCCTATGGCTTTTCAAGAAATACTATGTGTTTATGACAGAATCTTTTTTCTGTAACATTAAACTTTTACATTTCTATGAAACGCGACCATTTCCTACCAAGTTGTAAATCATAAAGTTATTTCTCTGAATAAGATTCATAAAGAATATTTAATGTGTTGCAGCTCTTCAGGTCCAGGCTCACCCGACCCAGCAGCTGTCCTTCCACCCGTCTGCCAACTGAACCCCCCCCCCCCTATCTGGCTCCACCCCCTTTACTGAAATAAACCACGAGTAAACGATAACCCGAAGCAGTTGTAACATTCCCCACAGGAAGCAAACGCATCGCCACGTTTTAAATGTAAATAGAACGTTTTCTGGACAGGAAAGATTTCTCTTTTTGTCCTTTTGCAGACGGAACCAGTTCATTAATAAAACCACTGAACCAAAACCGCTCAGGGCACTGTGGTTATTCTACACATCGCTACCGGCCCTTTAAGTGAGTGGTTATTCTACACATCGCTACCGGCCTTTTAAGTGAGTGGTTATTCTACACATCGCTACCGGCCCTTTAAGTGAGTGGTTATTCTACACATCGCTACCGGCCTTTTAAGTGAGTGGTTATTCTACACATCGCTACCGGCCCTTTAAGTGAGTGGTTATTCTACACATCGCTACCGGCCCTTTAAGTGAGTGGTTATTCTACACATCGCTACCGGCCCTTTAAGTGAGTGGTTATTCTACACATCGCTACCGCCCTTTAAGTGAGTGGTTATTCTACATCGCTACGGCCTTTAAGTGAGTGGTTATTCTACACATCGCTACCGGCCCTTTAAGTGAGTGGTTATTCTACACATCGCTACCGCCCTTTAAGTGAGTGGTTATTCTATACATCGCTACCGGCCCTTTAAGTGAGTGGTTATTCTACACATCGCTACCGGCCCTTTAAGTGAGTGGTTATTCTACACATCGCTACCGGCCCTTTAAGTGAGTGGTTATTCTACACATCGCTACCGGCCCTTTAAGTGAGTGGTTATTCTACACATCGCCATCGGCCCTTTAAGTGAGTGGTTATTCTACACATCGCTACCGGCCCTTTAAGTGAGTGGTTATTCTACACATCGCTACCGGCCCTTTAAGTGAGTGGTTATTCTACACATCGCTACCGGCCTTTTAAGTGAGTGGTTATTCTACACATCGCTACTGGCCCTTTAAGTGAGTGGTTATTCTACACATCGCTACCGGCCCTTTAAGTGAGTGGTTATTCTACACATCGCTACCGGCCCTTTAAGTGAGTGGTTATTCTACACATCGCTACCGGCCCTTTAAGTGAGTGGTTATTCTACATATCGGCCGGCTCTTTAAGTGAGTGGTTATTCTACACATCGCTACCGGCCCTTTAAGTGAGTGGTTATTCTACACATCGCTACCGGCCCTTTAAGTGAGTGGTTATTCTACACATCGCTACCGGCCCTTTAAGTGAGTGGTTATTCTACACATCGCTACCGGCCTTTTAAGTGAGTGGTTATTCTACACATCGCTACCGGCCCTTTAAGTGAGTGGTTATTCTACACATCGCTACCGGCCTTTTAAGTGAGTGGTTATTCTACACATCGCTACCGGCCCTTTAAGTGAGTGGTTATTCTACACATCGCTACCGGCCCTTTAAGTGAGTGGTTATTCTACACATCGCTACCGGCCCTTTAAGTGAGTGGTTATTCTACACATCGCTACTGGCCCTTTAAGTGAGTGGTTATTCTACACATCGCTACTGGCCCTTTAAGTGAGTGGTTATTCTACACATCGCTACCGGCCCTTTAAGTGAGTGGTTATTCTACACATCGCTACCGGCCCTTTAATATTATATAGACGGACGGCGTTTCTCAATCAGCGTACTTGTGCGTACTTTCCTCTACTTGTGTACTTCTCTGTACTTGTGTACTTTCCTCTACTTGTGTACTTCTCTGTACTTCTCTGTACTTGTGTACTTTCCTCTACTTGTGTACTTCTCTGTGTACTTTCCTCTACTTGTGTACTTCTCTGTACTTGTGTACTTTCCTCTACTTGTGTACTTCTCTGTACTTGTGTACTTTCCTCTCCTTGTGTACTTCTCTGTACTTGTGTACTTTCCTCTACTTGTGTACTTCTCTGTACTTGTGTACTTTCCTCTACTTGTGTACTTCTCTGTACTTGTGTACTTTCCTCTCCTTGTGTACTTCTCTGTACTTGTGTACTTTCCTCTCCTTGTGTACTTCTCTGTACTTGTGTACTTTCCTCTCCTTGTGTACTTTCCTCTACTTGTGTACTTGTGTACTTTCCTCTACTTGTGTACTTCTCTGTACTTGTGTACTTCTCTCCTTGTGTACTTCTCTGTACTTGTGCGTACTTTCCTCTCCTTGTGTACTTTCCTCTACTTGTGTACTTCTCTGTACTTGTGTACTTCTCTGTACTTGTGTGTACTTTCCTTTGTACTTCTCTGTACTTGTGCGTACTTTCCTCTCCTTGTGTACTTCTCTGTACTTGTGCGTACTTTTCTCTCCTTGTGTACTTTCCTCTCCTTGTGTACTTCTCTGTACTTGTGTACTTTCCTCTCCTTGTGTACTTCTCTGTACTTGTGTACTTTCCTCTACTTGTGTACTTTCCTCTCCTTGTGTACTTTCCTCTATTTGTGTACTTCTCTGTACTTGTGTACTTCTCTGTACTTGTGCGTACTTTCCTCTCCTTGTGTACTTTCCTCTCCTTGTGTACTTCTCTCTCCTTGTGTACTTCTCTGTACTTGTGCGTACTTTCCTCTCCTTGTGTACTTTCCTCTCCTTGTGTACTTCTCTCTCCTTGTGTACTTCTCTGTTCTTGTGTACTTCTCTGTACTTGTGCGTACTTCTCTGTGTACTCTGTGTACTTTCCTCTACTTGTGTACTTGTGTGTACTTTCCTCTCCTTGTGTACTTCTCTGTTCTTGTGTACTTCTCTGTACTTGTGCGTACTTTCCTCTCCTTGTGTACTTCTCTGTACTTGTGTACTTTCCTCTCCTTGTGTACTTTCCTCTACTTGTGTACTTCTCTGTACTTGTGTACTTCTCTGTACTTGTGTGTACTTTCCTCTACTTGTGTACTTCTCTGTACTTGTGTACTTTCCTCTCCTTGTGTACTTCTCTGTACTTGTGTACTTCCTCCTGTACTTGTGTACTTCTCTGTACTTGTGTACTTTCCTCTCCTTGTGTACCTCTCTGTACTTGTGTGTACTTTCCTCTACTTGTGTATTTCTCTGTACTTGTGTACTTTCCTCTCCTTGTGTACTTCTCTGTACTTGTGTACTTTCCTCTCTTGTGTACTTCCTTGTGTGTACTTTCCTCTCTTGTGTACTTCTCTGTACTTGTGTGTACTTTCCTCTCCTTGTGTACTTCTCTGTACTTGTGTGTACTTTCCTCTCCTTGTGGACTTCTCTGTACTTGTGTGTACTTTCCTCTCCTTGTGTACTTCTCTGTACTTGTGTGTACTTTCCTCTCCTTGTGTACTTCTCTGTACTTGTGTGTACTTTCCTCTCCTTGTGTACTTCTCTGTACTTGTGTACTTTCTCTCTTGTACTTCTCTGTACTTGTGCGTACTTTCCTCTCCTTGTGTACTTCTCTGTACTTGTGTACTTTCCTCTCCTTGTGTACTTGTGTGTACTTCTCTGTACTTGTGTACTTCTCTGTACTTGTGTGTACTTTCCTCTCCTTGTGTACTTCTCTCTCCTTGTGTACTTCTCTGTTCTTGTGTACTTCTCTGTACTTGTGCGTACTTTCCTCTCCTTGTGTACTTCTCTGTACTTGTGTGTACTTTCCTCTCCTTGTGTACTTCTCTGTACTTGTGTGTACTTTCCTCTACTTGTGTACTTCTCTGTACTTGTGTGTACTTTCCTCTCCTTGTGTACTTCTCTGTACTTGTGTACTTTCCTCTCCTTGTGTACTTCTCTGTACTTGTGTGTACTTTCCTCTCCTTGTGTACTTCTCTGTCCTTGTGTCTTTGTGTACTTCTCTGTACTTGTGTGTACTTTCCTCTCCTTGTGTACTTCTCTGTACTTGTGTGTACTTTCCTCTCCTTGTGTACTTCTCTGTACTTGTGTGTACTTTCCTCTCCTTGTGTACTTCTCTGTACTTGTGTGTACTTTCCTCTACCTTGTGTACTTCTCTGTACTTGTGTACTTTCCTCTACTTGTGTACTTCTCTGTACTTTCCTTGTGTACTTGTGTGTACTTCTCTCTTGTGTACTTCTCTGTACTTGTGTGTACTTTCCTCTCCTTGTGTACTTCTCTGTACTTGTGTGTACTTTCCTCTCCTTGTGTACTTCTCTGTACTTGTGTACTTTCCTCTCCTTGTGTACTTCTCTGTACTTGTGTACTTTCCTCTCCTTGTGTACTTCTCTGTACTTGTGTGTACTTTCCTCTCCTTGTGTACTTCTCTGTACTTGTGTGTACTTTCCTCTACTTGTGTACTTCTCTGTACTTGTGTGTACTTTCCTCTCCTTGTGTACTTCTCTGTACTTGTGTGTACTTTCCTCTCCCTGTGTACTTCTCTGTACTTGTGTGTACTTTCCTCTCCTTGTGTACTTCTCTGTACTTGTGTACTTTCCTCTCCTTGTGTACTTCTCTGTACTTGTGTACTTTCCTCTACTTGTGTACTTCTCTGTCTTTGTGTGTACTTTCCTCTCCTTGTGTACTTCTCTGTACTTGTGTGTACTTTCCTCTCCTTGTGTACTTCTCTGTACTTGTGTGTACTTTCCTCTCCTTGTGTACTTCTCTGTACTTGTGTACTTTCCTCTCCTTGTGTACTTTCCTCTCCTTGTGTACTTCTCTGTACTTGTGTGTACTTTCCTCTCCTTGTGTACTTCTCTGTCCTTGTGTGTACTTTCCTCTCCTTGTGTACTTCTCTGTGTGTACTTTCCTCTTGTGTGTACTTTCCTCTCCTTGTGTACTTCTCTGTCCTTGTGTGTACTTTCCTCTCCTTGTGTACTTCTCTGTCCTTGTGTGTACTTTCCTCTCCTTGTGTACTTCTCTGTCCTTGTGTGTACTTTCCTCTCCTTGTGTACTTCTCTGTCCTTGTGTGTACTTTCCTCTCCTTGTGTACTTCTCTGTACTTGTGTGTACTTTCCTCCTTGTGTACTTCTCTGTACTTGTGTACTTTCCTCTCCTTGTGTACTTCTCTGTACTTGTGTACTTTCCTCTCCTTGTGTACTTCTCTGTACTTGTGTGTACTTTCCTCTCCTTGTGTACTTCTCTGTACTTGTGTGTACTTTCCTCTCCTTGTGTACTTCTCTGTACTTGTGTGTACTTTCCTCTCCTTGTGTACTTCTCTGTACTTGTGTACTTCTCTGTACTTGTGTGTACTTTCCTCTACTTGTGTACTTCTCTGTACTTGTGTGTACTTTCCTCTCCTTGTGTACTTCTCTGTACTTGTGTGTACTTTCCTCTCCTTGTGTACTTCTCTGTACTTTCCTCTCCTTGTGGACTTCTCTGTACTTTCCTCTACTTGTGTACTTCTCTGTCCTTGTGTGTACTTTCCTCTCCTTGTGTACTTCTCTGTACTTGTGTGTACTTTCCTCTCCTTGTGTACTTCTCTGTACTTGTGTGTACTTTCCTCTCCTTGTGTACTTCTCTGTACTTGTGTGTACTTTCCTCTCCTTGTGTACTTCTCTGTACTTGTGTGTACTTTCCTCTACTTGTGTACTTCTCTGTACTTGTGCGTACTTTCCTCTCCTTGTGTACTTATCTGTACTTGTGCGTACTTTCCTCTACTTGTGTACTTCTCTGTACTTGTGTGTACTTTCCTCTCCTTGTGTACTTCTCTGTACTTGTGTGTACTTTCCTCTCCTTGTGTACTTCTCTGTACTTGTGTGTACTTTCCTCTACTCGTGTACTTCTCTGTCCTTGTGTGTACTTTCCTCTCCTCGTGTACTTCTCTGTCCTTGTGTGTACTTTCCTCTACTTGTGTACTTCTCTGTACTTGTGTGTACTTTCCTCTCCTTGTGTACTTCTCTGTACTTGTGTGTACTTTCCTCTCCTTGTGTACTTCTCTGTACTTGTGTGTACTTTCCTCTACTTGTGTACTTCTCTGTCCTTGTGTGTACTTTCCTCTCCTTGTGTACTTCTCTGTCCTTGTGTGTACTTTCCTCTCCTTGTGTACTTCTCTGTACTTGTGTGTACTTTCCTCTACTTGTGTACTTCTCTGTCCTTGTGTGTACTTTCCTCTCCTTGTGTACTTCTCTGTCCTTGTGTGTACTTTCCTCTCCTTGTGTACTTCTCTGTACTTGTGTGTACTTTCCTCTCCTTGTGTACTTCTGTCCTTGTGTGTACTTTCCTCTCCTTGTGTACTTCTCTGTACTTGTGTGTACTTTCCTCTCCTCGTGTCCTCGTGCCTCGTGTCTCGTCATCAGTCTCAGTCTGGGTACATGTTCACATTCAAAGTTCGCTTCTCGCAAAGCACGGTCAAAATGCCCGGATGTGACTTGATCCTCCCACTTTACCCAGAATGCATCAGAGGAGACTTGTGCGTACTCTGGCCAGCCGATATCCCAGAATGCATTTCACCAGCAACCGGAAACAGTAGCGGAGGAGAGAATAAACTACTGACAGATGACTTTTTATAAATACTACTGTTGGAGTCACGGAATGTAATGTTAGGATGTTTTCAGGCGAGAAGTTAGTAGTTTACAAATCAAATCTGTGGTCGGTTTGTTATGATTCAGCCTCATAAAGATCTGCGCCGTAGATCTGAGGTTCTGCTGCTCAGTGAGCTCCGGAGCGCCGGGCGGTCAGCGCTGTGTGGCCGCCGACAGCAGCCGGATCCATATATATATATATATATATATTTTAATAAAAGAACAAAGACGTGCTCTAGAGAACATGTCAGGGGGCGGGCCAATCTCTTTAATGTCATGCGATCTACCGACACTACGCCGCGATCGACTGGCAGGTCGCGATCGACGTGTTGAGACCCTGATCTACAGGAAGTAAAAGTCGTAACAAGGTTTCCGGAGGTGAACCTGCGGAAGGATCATTACCGATGAACAGACCGTCTGCATGAGAGCGGACAGAGTTCAGATTGAAGTGGTGGATTGGAAGCTCATTTTGCAAGTGACTTTCTTTTCGTCCCGACGACCAACAACAGACGGATTGGAAGCTCATTCTGCGCATTCGTTTAAAAAAAAAAAACTAGTTAAACCTGTAATTGAATTAACTGAGTTAACGCGTTATTTTTCACAGCACTAATATATATATATATATATAGAGAGAGAGAGAGCAGCCTGATCCATATATATATATATAGAGAGAGAGAGCAGCCTGATCCATACATATATATATATATATATAGAGAGAGAGAGAGCAGCCTGATCCATATATATATATAGAGAGAGCAGCCTGATCCATATATATATATAGAGAGAGAGAGAGAGCAGCCTGATCCATATATATATATATATATATATATATATATAGGCACGTGCACAGATAGAGCCCTAGTGGTGCTCAAGCACCAGCCCCTTTGCCCTGGATGAGTAAAGGGCCCTTTTTGCTAGAGCCCACTTTTTTTATTCATCAGTATTTTAGAATAAAAGTTACTCTTTCTGTCATCAAGTCCCCCCAAATGTGTTTTAATATCCGCCGGGGCATTTATCTGAGAACTTCGCCCCGACATGCTCCGCGGCGCTCACGAGCTCACGTGCCCCCCCCCCCGCCGCGCCCCTCCCTCCTCCTCCTCCACTTCCTCCTCCGCGCAGTGCTGCAGAAAGTCTCTACATCTTCCGCCTGAGACTGAAAACACATCTTTTCCGACTATATCTGGATTAAAACACAGATTTGCACTTCAGTGGCACTGGGATGGCACTTATTGTGGTGCTTTTGTGGTTCGACTGAGTTGAGAAAGTGTTGCTTCCTGTGTTCTTGTTCTTGGTTTATACTCTAGGTTGAAATGCACTTATTGGAAGTCGCTTTGGATAAAAGCGTCTGCTAAATGACATGTAATGTCATGTAATGTGCTCCTCGCGCCACCAAACGGCTGCTCCTCCTTCTCTGACCCGCAGCATCAGACACACAGGTCATGACGTGTTTGTCCCCTGACGTTGTTTTGTGATAAACAACCACAACATTAGCGCTGCTGAAAACATGACGTCACAACTGGTCCGACGTTTCCTAATAAAATAAACAAACAACTCCGTGATTTCAAAGCCTCGTCCAGCTGTTTACTGACGCTAGTTATGTTTAGAGAATAGAGAGAAGAGAGAGGGAGAGAGAATTCAAGAGAAAAGAGAGAGAATTCTTATTCCGTTCTATTCAACAGACCAGGAGGGCAATACGTGGCTGGCATGACGCCCATTAGCCAATCAGAACGCTTGTACTGTTGTTGCTATATAATAATTCATCTTTATTCATAAAGAAAATGTAAGCTAGCTGTCTGATGCTGCCAGAGGAGACGCAGGTAGAGGATGTATTGCATCATCAGCAGTGTTGGGCAAGTTACTGAAAATTAGTAATTAGTTATAGTTACTTCTTTTAAAAGTAATTGAATTACTTTACTAGTTACTGTATATCAAAAGTAATTAGTTACTCGGGAAAGTAACTTTTAAGTTACTTTTATGTCTGCTTTTTTAATGTAATGAACAGTACTGAACAGTCAAACACAATAAACATGTTGAAGACCTATTTATTGCAATCAACAGGGCAACAGGCCTTCAAATCAAGCAGTTGTACAAAAGTCCCTTTTAATACTTAACTTAATACAAAATAACTGTGTCATTTAACAGTGTTTTTTACATTAGGCCCAATGACATAAAAGTGATTGGCCTGCAGTATAGTAGAGAAAACAAAGGTGCCTTGAGGTGCTGCATATAATTGAGGGGGGGGGGGTGCTAGTGAGGCGTGTACGTGCTGATCTGGAGTCAGTTTGGTAGGATTTGGGTATAAATATATTATTTCATTTAAAATATGGATTTTTATTTAAAGATATTCATGTAATTTGCATGCAAAATAGGTCTACCCGAACCAGCGGACACAAAATTCAACCAGCGGCAAAAACCGCGGACCTGGCAACACTGGAAGTGGCTGTCAATCACAGTGTGGCACCGTGCCTGCTGGTCGAGGGGGCGGGCCTGTGATTGGCGGAGTAGAGGGGAGGCGTGCCTGTGATTGGCGGAGTAGAGGGGAGGCGGGGTTAACCTGTCGTAAAACGGAAGTTACGGGTGGTTGACGGGAACCGTTGTTGTTGACGTTCGAGCTGCTGAGCTGAGAGGAGCAGCTGTCTGTGTTGGTGGATGCCCAATAAAGGAGGAATAATAACGTCGTCCCGTCTCCGTGTCATCAGTCCATAACGTCCGAGACGTTCCATCATTGCGCCACCAAGGTCCTGCGATGTCAGATCAGAAGCAGCTAAAGTAGCCTAGCTTGTCTTCTTGTCTGCAAGTGTTCATTTTTCACAAAAGAGAGTAACGCGAGTAACGAACTCATTTACATTTCAGTAACTGTAACTGCGTTAGTTGATTTTAAAAAATACTTCGTTACATGCTCGTTACCGGTAAAAGTAGTGGAATTACAGTAACGCGTTACTTTGTAACGCGTTACTTCCAACACTGATCATCAGTGTATTGATGCTAATGCTTCAACTCTGTCAGAATTCATTTTTTGGCATTGGGTGCCCTTTTTTTTGGTTTGAGCACCTGCCCCCCAAAATGTCTGTGCACGTGCCTGCCTGTATATATATATGAGCAGCCTGATCTCGGCAGGACTTTTTAAAACCATAGGTTAGGGCATTTATAAGCTTGATAGCTTCAGCCTTGACCCTTTCGGTCAGCCACTTTCTTCTTCTGTTGAATTTTTTTTGTTTGTTTTGATTTTGTATATTATTGCTGATCGAAATAAACTACACTAAACTAAACTAAATGCTCCGCTGGCTCTGACGTCTCCGTAGCGGTTAAACATGAGATATTATTCGGTTTGGAGGATCTAACGAGCACAGAGTTTATTATTTATTCACAGATAACGTTACATCAGTTTAAGATTCATAACTTCATATTTTAATAAAACTTTTTAGTAACAATTATCAGGCACTTCTTGAGGGAAGTTGCTGTAAAATCCGATAATAAACTAAATAGCACCACCTGCTGGTATAAACGTGGCATGTCAGTTATTTACGTAAAAGAATAGGAAGTGAAACTTAAAGCTGATTCCATGTTGCTGAAAGACGCCATGACACGAGAAACATCCAAGCAGAAGGATTATATTCTGAGATTTAGTCTTTCTGTTTATAGATATTCACATATCGGAGTAAATGGCTGAGAAAATAGTTCTTTTTGAAAGTTACC
This sequence comes from Pseudoliparis swirei, assembly GCF_029220125.1. Taxonomy (NCBI): domain Eukaryota; kingdom Metazoa; phylum Chordata; class Actinopteri; order Perciformes; family Liparidae; genus Pseudoliparis; species Pseudoliparis swirei. Next base: position 1,591,923 of record NC_079410.1, on the reverse strand, counting down.
TGAGCTGCCACGTTTGTTCAGAGACGTTCAGAGATCGTGTGTCTGAGCTGCAACCACAGCTTCTGTTCCCGCTGCCTGGAAGGATTCTGGGAACAAGCTGGAAACACAAACTGCCCCATCTGTAAAAGGAAATCCTCAAAAGGTTTCTTTGTGAACTTTGCACTGAAGGAACTGGCTGACTCGTTTGCTCGGGTGAATAAAGCTTCACCTGAGACCAGCAGAGCTGCCAACTTTTCAAAAAACCTTGGAGTGAGATTTTGTCGGGGGTGACCAAAATTTTGCCGCGCACGCAGCCACACACGTTGATGGCTCAAATATCAGGAAATTTGAATTAATGTGGCGTTGTACCCATGTTGTACCCATGTTGTACCCTGCATTCTGGCCTGGCAAAGGTCTTTTACGAGACATCTTTGCTACCGTAAATAATTAAAATGTTTTTTCATAACTCTACTATCATTTACAAAAACATGCCTAATTCTATTGCACAAATGTCCTGTCTTTATGTTAAATTCTTTATAATACATCTTACTTGTTCAAAGTGCTGTTTGGAAATTTTTTGAGGGTCCTTTTCCTAGGCCTGCAAATAAAGTGATACATGCTATGTGGGCAGCTGTAACAAACAATGCTCTGATGTGTTGAGCATGCAGTCTACCAAGAGGTTAACAAGGTGTTCTCCTGCTGCTCCTTATGACAGCTGACTTTACATCACCACACAAAATCACACGCACAAACACAACACATTATTTCAAGATTTAAAGTTTAAGAGAGTGAGAACTTAATTGAACCACATGTCATTAACAGGGCTCTTAAGTTTTGAAAATGGGCAAGAGTGACATATCTATCCAGGATGCTTTATTTTCATTGGTTGCTGGATTAAATCTTACACAGATACAGGTTTTTTTCTGATTGGCTATTGTGTAGCCCATTTCTTTTTTTTGATTGGCTGATAAGTGGCTCCTCACAGCAGAACTCCAGGGGAGCGCTTGATTCCTCCACGGTGAGGGCAGCTCATGTTGGCGCGCTGCGGCACATTAAAACATTAAATAGCCGAGAGTTTTTTCAGCTTGAGAAATACGATGTGTGGCGGGAGTGCGTGACGTAAGACCGAAATGCGTGACTGTCCCGCTCAATGCGTGACACTTGAGAGCCCTGCATTAACACACCGTAGTCTCTGCTCGTTGTGTCTGTTTGAAAATCTTCTTCTGTTGCTAACTAAGGGACTCTTTGGGGTGAATAGGATGTCTATGCAGCGAATAGGTTTATAGATGCGCTCCTTAGCGCCATCTATCGTCGCGGAGTTTGAAAAGAAACCAACGCGCCTCGGCCCAAAATCAGAATTTCTTTTGCCGTGAGAACTTGGTTGTGTGGCGTGAGAGCGTGAAAACATGCAAAAGCGTGTGTCACACGGCGAAACCGTGAGAGTTGGCAGCTCTGGACCAGGGCCGGAGTGGGGCCACTTTTCAGCCCGGGAATTTCAGACTCAAGACCAGCCCACTTTTTTCATGGTAGTGGAAATTGGATAAATGAAGCAACAGTTCAGCTCTTACTATCCTGTAGTTCTTTTATTAATACCATGGTCCAACAAATAATGTAACGGTTAAATACAACAATAATAATCCACTTAAGTTGAGAAGTTAACAAAAAATATGCACAACATTAGAAAAGGCAGAAGGGCGTAGCAGGGGTGTCAGACTCAGATGAGGCAGTAGGCCAGATTTGTTGGAGTGAGACCTCATGGGGGCCGTCATGGTCATTGTCATGGTCATGGTCATGGTCATTGTCATGGTCATGGTCATTGTCACGGTCATGGTCATTGTCATTGTCATGGTCATGGTCATGGTCATTGTCATGATCATTGTCATGGTCGTGGTCATTGTCATGGTCATGGTCATTGTCATTGTCATGGTCATGGTCATTGTCATGGTCATTGTCATGGTCATTGTCATGGTCATGGTCATTGTCATTGTCATTATCATGGTCATTGTCATGGTCATTATCATTTTTCTGCATGAGTATTATATAGTGGTGATTTACAACACCCACTTCTAAGCAAACAATGCATATTGGTTCACCAAGTACTGTCATATACTGCTCTTTCTTAGAATATATAACTTTAATTCATATAGTGTCCTCTGTTATCCTCTCTACCTGTCCCTGTCGTCATGGCCTCCTCATTGCAAATGTCGGGCTCATCATTTTCAGCAGGAGACTCTTATCTGCTGCTCCGAAGCTACAAAGAAAAATTAAGTCATATTACTGCATACTTCAATATTATATACCAATATTTGCATAATATTTGCAAAGTCTATGGATCGCCATATTTTGGGTGATATAAAAAGGCTAATATTTTAATTCAATGTAATATTTTGCTTGGGAATAGGTTGACAACGCTACAATGATATTAATCAAGGCTACAACGTTAGCCGAATAGTTATGTTGCTAATCATTAGGCCTTTGTCTCTCTTTACCAGTTGCCACTTGTGTTTGTCCTCTTGAAAATAAATCTGTAAGCTTGGCACATTTGGCAGCATCCTCCTCCAATGCCTTTCTTATTTTCAACCTGGCTTTTCCAGCCCCTCCTGCCCTCTTCCTCCCGTCCATCCTCCCTGACGCGTATCGTTGCGGTCGGGCCGGCCCAGCTATAGGTAGCTGAGAAAACTTTTTGGAAAAGACCGCGAAGGACCGAACCAACTCTATTTTGGAGGGGTGAAGTTCTCTCCCAAATTGAGTTGGTTGAGTTCCATAATGGACTGAACCAACTCTATTATTTGGGAGGGGTGAACTTCCTCGCATGGTACAACCCATGCAGAGGCTGCGGTGTCAGAATGCGGAATGTGTGTCGCCCACTTTAGGAGAAGATGGACGAACGTGACAAATGTCAACAAATACAATTCTCGACCGGCCCAGAAGTGAAGCGGCCCACCGGGAACTCTCCCGATTACCCACCCCGGGCCTGCCTGAGACGGAGCAAGAGGAGGTGCTGTGTGAACATGGAGACGAGACTAAGCAGAAGCTGTGTGTGAGTTTCCTCTCCACCAGTCACAAGGTGTTTCCTCTAGAACACGCAGTCAGAGCCCTGAAGGACCAGCTGGCGTCTGACTTGAAGTCTGCAGGACAAGAGAGACGGACACAAACAAGTGGAGGAGGTGATCCAGCACTCCAAGAAGCAGCTGCTGTCCACAGAGAGGCGGATCAGAGCCGAGTTCAACCGGCTGCACCGGTTCCTGAAGGAGGAAGAGGAGTCCAGGCTGGCAGCTCTGAGGGAGGAAGAGGAGCAGAAAGAGAGATGCAGCTGTCCTCTGTCAGGCAGCATCTCTGCTGTTGAAGAAGACCTGCAGACACACGAGATGCCGGTCTAAAGCCACTCGGACCAGAGCCACAGCTGGGCTCAGGGGCGCTGATCCATGAGGCAACCTGTCCTTCAGAGTCTGGGACAAGGTCCACTTCAGTCCCGTCATTCTGGACCCAACCCCTGCACCCCCCTTCTCCATCCGTCTGATGATCTGACCAGTGTGAGACGTGGAGACACGAGGCTGAAGCTTCCTCACAATCCAGAGAGATTCACTCAGTATGTTCATGTTCTGGGATCTGAGGGCGTCAGCTCAGGGAAACACAGCTGGGAGGTGGGAGGCCATCCTCTCTGGTATGGAGGTGTGGCTAAAGAGTCCGTTGACAGGAAGGGAGAGAATAGTCTTTCCCCAGAAGATGGAATCTGGTGTTTACGTCATTACGATGAAAACTACAGTAATGGATCTGGTGAGACTGTCACAGTGAAGAAGAGTCCCCAGAGGACCAGAGTCCAGCTGGACGACGACGGGGGGAGGGGTCCTTACGACCCTGAAGACACGACTCGCATCAGCACTCAGACACTTTCACTGAAACTCTTCCCCTGGTTCATTGTTGGTGAAGCTGGTGAAGCTCAAACTGCTGATGTGAAAATGTGTCAAACTGATATTTCTCTGTGATGTTCAGACATGTTTGAGTTTATTTTGACTTCACTGTGTGTCAATATCTCATTGATGTAATCAATACAATCAGCAGTTATAACATGAACTGATATATGTAAGACTCAAACTGGACCACAGATAGGTATATTACTATATATATATTAACTAGATTAAAATGAACACATGAAATATTGCTTTTAATCATAAACACATTTTTGGAAAAACATTAAGAAAATATATTTTATGGCTCTGTTGTTGAACCAAAATGATTGAAACAGATTTATGACAATATCAAACACTTTAAAGATAGTTGTGAAGTCATCTGGTGATCAGCATATTGTTTATGATAGATTACATTTTCTTAAAATGTTTTATTTGGAGATTGTTTGTTTTATTCTGCCGAAAGAAATGTTTTATATGTGTTTTAGTTTAAGATATTAATACTTTACACTCAGTCTGAAAACATATTCTGACTTATTGATTATATTTTTATGAATTAAAATGTTTTTCTTTATGTTGCAAATTAATAATGCAAAACATGTTTTCTCTTCATTGTTTTCATGCATTTTACTGTAAAACCTGAAATATATTTTTCTAAAGAGAAATAAATGTTAACTGTGTGACATGATCATATAATGTTAAAGATAAGTGTGAAGTAATCTGGTATATTGTGTTATGATATATGTTTTATGATATATTATCCCTGTTGATTCCTCGTTTCATTCTGTGTAAAGAACTGTTTTAATTGTGATTTTTTTAAAGACAAGATCAAACTTTATTTATTCTGAGGAAAATTGCTCTTTAACAAGTGTGAAGTGTAAATATAATATCTTAAAATCCCAAATACATAAAGCATGTACAATTCCAAAATCAGGTTAACATTATGGATCATAAAAATATAAACAGGTTTTGATTGTCAGTAATTCTTAATACTGTTTATGATGATTTTCAAGTTTTTACATGATCAGTGATGAACGATATATGAAAATGTTTATGGTCATTAAGTAAATCATGTTTTTTAATTTCATCAACTATATCGTCATGAATGTGCTCAGATGGAAGATTAATGACGTGTAAATAAAAACAGTTCTCACTCTGAATCTCCAGTTTCTTTACAAACATCTTTGAAATATTCATGAGGAAAATTACAAAGAATACAAATAATAAAAAATAATTATACAACCAATTTTTAAAGAAAAACATTAATAATGTCACGACTCTTCGTCTAGGACAAGAACACGGAGACCCGGGATGTTTCACGGGAGGAACCATCTTTATATCTCACTCTCATCGTCCGGAGGTTCTGCCGCACTGACAGTTTAAATACTTCCGGTTGTGACGCGGCTCACCTGGAACACACGACCCCCCCCCCTTAAAAACGGGGTTTCCACCCTGTGGCGGTGCGTCCATAGAGGGCGCTAGAGCGCCGCCCCTCTTAAAATTGAGATGAAAATAAAAAAAGAAGAAGAAACAGATTATATATACTGTCAAAAAACATATACTAAATAATTTAAATAAGAAATATACCGTGTTGACGCGCTAAATGTGTGTGGGAGAATGTCAGCCTGTCAACAACCACTTAAGTTAAATGTGACCAAATATAACATATCGCCACTCATCGTCACGGAGAGAAGCCCCGCCCCCTTTACGGGCGCCGGCCCAATGTGTGTGCGCGGCAGCGAGCAAACATTTCACGGTCATTGCGGCAAGGACGGCTTCTCATTGGAGGATGAAACGTGAATCTTGGTGCACAGAAATGCGCCCTGGCCAATGACATCGTTTCTTATTCCACGCGACTGGACTATTCGGCCAATCAGAGACCGGTATCGTTCCCTCAGCCAGAGAGCTCCGCTAGCTACGTTTATGTTAGCATGGCGACTGAGAACTCGGTGGTGTCGCTACGAGAAACACCTAGAACCGACGAGCAGGTGGTGTCAAGAGGCTGAGCAGGTGGTGTCAGGAAGAGGCTGAGCAGGTGGTGACAAGAAGAGGCTGAGCAGGTGGTGACAAGAAGAGGCTGAGCAGGTGGTGTCAAGAAGAGGCTGAGCAGGTGGTGTCAAGAAGAGGCTGAGCAGGTGGTGTCAAGAAGAGGCTGAGCAGGTGGTGACAAGAGGCTGAACAGGTGGTGACAAGAAGAGGCTGAGCAGGTGGTGACAAGAAGAGGCTGAGCAGGTGGTGACAAGAGGCTGAGCAGGTGGTGACAGGAAGAGGCTGAGCAGGTGGTGACAAGAAGAGGCTGAGCAGGTGGTGTCAAGAGGCTGAGCAGGTGGTGACAGGAAGAGGCTGAGCAGGTGGTGACAAGAGGCTGAGCAGGTGGTGACAAGAAGAGGCTGAGCAGGTGGTGTCAAGAGGCTGAGCAGGTGGTGACAAGAGGCTGAGCAGGTGGTGACAAGAAGAGGCTGAGCAGGTGGTGTCAAGAGGCTGAGCAGGTGGTGACAAGAAGAGGCTGAGCAGGTGGTGACAAGAAGAGGCTGAACAGGTGGTGTCAAGAGGCTGAGCAGGTGGTGACAAGAAGAGGCTGAGCAGGTGGTGACAAGAAGAGGCTGAGCAGGTGGTGTCAAGAAGAGGCTGAGCAGGTGGTGACAAGAAGAGGCTGAGCAGGTGGTGACAAGAAGAGGCTGAGCAGGTGGTGTCAAGAGGCTGAGCAGGTGGTGACAAGAAGAGGCTGAGCAGGTGGTGTCAAGAAGAGGCTGAACAGGTGGTGACAAGAAGAGGCTGAGCAGGTGGTGTCAAGAAGAGGCTGAGCAGGTGGTGTCAAGAAGAGGCTGAGCAGGTGGTGACAAGAAGAGGCTGAGCAGGTGGTGTCAAGAGGCTGAGCAGGTGGTGTCAAGAGGCTGAGCAGGTGGTGTCAAGAAGAGGCTGAGCAGGTGGTGTCAAGAGGCTGAGCAGGTGGTGACAAGAAGAGGCTGAGCAGGTGGTGACAAGAAGAGGCTGAGCAGGTGGTGTCAAGAAGAGGCTGAGCAGGTGGTGTCAAGAAGAGGCTGAGCAGGTGGTGTCAAGAAGAGGCTGAACAGGTGGTGACAAGAAGAGGCTGAGCAGGTGGTGTCAAGAAGAGGCTGAGCAGGTGGTGTCAAGAAGAGGCTGAGCAGGTGGTGTCAAGAAGAGGCTGAACAGGTGGTGACAAGAAGAGGCTGAGCAGGTGGTGACAAGAAGAGGCTGAGCAGGTGGTGTCAAGAAGAGGCTGAGCAGGTGGTGTCAATAAGAGGCTGAGCAGGTGGTGTCAATAAGAGGCTGAGCAGGTGGTGTCAAGAAGAGGCTGAGCAGGTGGTGTCAAGAAGAGGCTGAACAGGTGGTGTCAAGAGGCTGAGCAGGTGGTGTCAAGAGGCTGAGCAGGTGGTGTCAAGAAGAGGCTGAGCAGGTGGTGACAAGAAGAGGCTGAGCAGGTGGTGTCAAGAAGAGGCTGAGCAGGTGGTGTCAAGAGGCTGAGCAGGTGGTGTCAAGAAGAGGCTGAGCAGGTGGTGTCAAGAAGAGGCTGAGCAGGTGGTGTCAAGAAGAGGCTGAGCAGGTGGTGTCAAGAGGCTGAGCAGGTGGTGTCAAGAAGAGGCTGAGCAGGTGGTGACAAGAAGAGGCTGAGCAGGTGGTGACAAGAAGAGGCTGAGCAGGTGGTGACAAGAAGAGGCTGAGCAGGTGGTGACAAGAAGAGGCTGAGCAGGTGGTGACAAGAAGAGGCTGAGCAGGTGGTGTCAAGAAGAGGCTGAGCAGGTGGTGTCAAGAAGAGGCTGAGCAGGTGGTGTCAAGAGGCTGAGCAGGTGGTGTCAAGAAGAGGCTGAACAGGTGGTGACAAGAAGAGGCTGAGCAGGTGGTGTCAAGAAGAGGCTGAACAGGTGGTGACAAGAAGAGGCTGAGCAGGTGGTGTCAAGAGGCTGAGCAGGTGGTGTCAAGAAGAGGCTGAACAGGTGGTGACAAGAAGAGGCTGAGCAGGTGGTGTCAAGAAGAGGCTGAGCAGGTGGTGTCAAGAAGAGGCTGAACAGGTGGTGACAAGAAGAGGCTGAGCAGGTGGTGTCAAGAAGAGGCTGAGCAGGTGGTGTCAAGAAGAGGCTGAGCAGGTGGTGTCAAGAAGAGGCTGAGCAGGTGGTGTCAAGAAGAGGCTGAGCAGGTGGTGTCAAGAAGAGGCTGAACAGGTGGTGACAAGAAGAGGCTGAGCAGGTGGTGACAAGAAGAGGCTGAGCAGGTGGTGTCAAGAAGAGGCTGAGCAGGTGGTGTCAAGAGGCTGAACAGGTGGTGACAAGAAGAGGCTGAGCAGGTGGTGTCAAGAAGAGGCTGAGCAGGTGGTGTCAAGAAGAGGCTGAACAGGTGGTGTCAAGAAGAGGCTGAACAGGTGGTGTCAAGAGGCTGAGCAGGTGGTGTCAAGAAGAGGCTGAGCAGGTGGTGTCAAGAAGAGGCTGAGCAGGTGGTGTCAAGAAGAGGCTGAGCAGGTGGTGACAAGAAGAGGCTGAGCAGGTGGTGTCAAGAAGAGGCTGAGCAGGTGGTGTCAAGAAGAGGCTGAACAGGTGGTGACAAGAAGAGGCTGAACAGGTGGTGTCAAGAAGAGGCTGAGCAGGTGGTGTCAAGAAGAGGCTGAGCAGGTGGTGTCAAGAAGAGGCTGAGCAGGTGGTGTCAAGAAGAGGCTGAGCAGGTGGTGACAAGAAGAGGCTGAGCAGGTGGTGTCAAGAAGAGGCTGAACAGGTGGTGACAAGAAGAGGCTGAGCAGGTGGTGACAAGAGGCTGAGCAGGTGGTGACAAGAAGAGGCTGAGCAGGTGGTGTCAAGAAGAGGCTGAGCAGGTGGTGTCAAGAAGAGGCTGAACAGGTGGTGACAAGAAGAGGCTGAGCAGGTGGTGTCAAGAAGAGGATGGACGAGTTGGGACCCGAGCGTCCGGATTTAAACCTTCAGCCGCAAAGCAGAGACCCGGAGGACGTGAGGAGAACCTCTGGAACCCGACCCGATGTTCCTGAAAGCGTTCTGCTCCCAGAGGTTCTGTGTTGTTGTTGTTGTTGTTGTTGTTGTTGAGCACGCTGTGTTCTCCACATAAAGCTTATTCTACTCAACACCTCATTTTTTCTCATTGTGGAGTGATATTTAAACCACGCCACCGCCTGGACCCAGAACCACATCCAGACCCACCTGATCTAATCCCCACCTGATCTAATCCCCACCTGATCTAATCCCCACCTAATCTAATCTCCACCTGATCTAATCCCCACCTAATCTAATCTCCACCTGATCTAATCTCCACCTAATCTAATCCCCACCTGATCTAATCCCCACCTGATCTAATCCCCACCTAATCTAATCTCCACCTGATCTAATCCCCACCTGATCTAATCCCCACCTAATCTAATCCCCACCTAATCTAATCTCCACCTGATCTAATCCCCACCTGATCTAATCTCCACTTGATCTAATCCCCACCTAATCTAATCCCCACCTAATCTAATCTCCACCTGATCTAATCCCCACCTGATCTAATCCCCACCTAATCTAATCCCCACCAAATCTAATCTCCACCTGATCTAATCCCCACCTAATCTAATCCCCACCTAATCTAATCCCCACCAAATCTAATCTCCACCTGATCTATTCCCCACCAAATCTAATCTCCACCTGATCTAATCCCCACCTAATCTAATCCCCACCTAATCTAACACCCCAACGAATTCAACCATGATTAAACAGTCTAACCCAGGGGGCCCCTAACTCTTTCCAGTGAGGGCCACATCACTGTTCCCTTCTCTGATGGGGTCGGGGTCGGTTTGTAACAAACAGTGTGACAGGTGCCTGAATGTAAACATGTATTGTTTTCCAGAAAGCCTCATAACCAAATATTAAAACCCTTTCCGGGATCTTACCGAACCTTTTCGCCGTTATTCCGTTCTATTTGACGGCGGCTAGTCGAGGATTTTTGTGGCCAGACTAAAAATAAATCAATAAATCAGAATGCGTCTCAGGCATTGTTCAGGGGGCCGGGCCCTATCCGGCCCGCGGGCCGTAGTTTGGGGACCGCTGGTCTAACCCCTTATTCTTTATTTTCTGAGTGAACTAAAGCTAACCGAAAGCTAACTACCCCTCCGAGCTCTGGTGAAGCTCTCAACCAGCATCCCTGATTCAGGTCAACAGGAAGCAGCTCTGGACCGAGCGTCTGCCCCACATGGTCTGAGCCCGATGGACGTCCAGCCAACACGGCCAGCACCACTGGCCCTTTAAGTTGTTCTTCTAAACATCGCTACTGGCCCTTTAAATTGTTCTTCTAAACATCGCTACTGGCCCTTTAAGTTGTTCTTCTAAACATCGCTACTGGCCCTTTAAGTTGTTCTTCTAAACCTCGCTACTGGCCCTTTAAGTGCGCTCACTGAGGTCCGTGTGTCTGATTCCCATCGTGGACGTTGACGTAGTTCCCTTCATCTTCATCACTTTCATCTTCATCACTTCTGGCCGACAGATCTGAAGTTGAACCTGCTGGACGAGTTCAGGTCAACAACAACAAAAACAATAACAACAGCTAAGTGCTACTTATTTACATCACATAATATCTTATAATCTTCAATATAACTTAATAAAGTTTATCATCTTATAATCTTTGATAATAAAGTTTATTATTTTATAATCTTAATAATAAAGTTTATTATTGATGAAAGTCTCGAACAGGAAGCTGGTCGTCGTGTCAAACACCACCGAAGAAGAGTGTCAGACTCACTTTGACAGTTCAGCGTCTCCACGTTCAAATAATCTGAGACTGAGGAGAAGGAGGCGTGGTTACCATGGAGACCAATCAATCAATCAGCCAATCAATCAGAACTATATCACAGAACCCACAAAGAATAAACAACAACAAACATTTTAAATCTCACCTTCTATCTCTGGGACGTTTTCATAATCATGTCGAACATCTGTAACGATCAATGTAACGATCAACGTAACGATCAACGTAACGATCAATGTAACGATCAATGTAATGATCAACGTAACGATCAATATAATGATCAACGTAACGATCAATGTAACGATCAACGTAACGATCAATGTAACGATAAATGTAACGATCAACGTAACGATCAACGTAACGATCAATGTAACGATCAATGTAACGATCAACGTAACGATCAACGTAACGATCAACGAAATGATCAATGTAACAATCAATGTAACGATCAACGTAACGATCAACGTAACGATCAACGTAACGAACATAACGATCAATGTAACGATCAACGTAACGATCAATGTAACGATCAACGTAACGATCAACGTCACGATCAATGTAACGATCAACGTAACGATCAATGTAACGATCAATGTAAAGATCAATTTAACGATCAACGTAACGATCAATGTAACGATCAACGTAACGATCAACGTAACGATCAACGTAACGATCAACGTAACGATCAATGTAACGATCAACGTAACGATCAACGTAACGACCAATGTAACGATCAACGTAACGATCAACGTAACGATCAATGTAACGATCAACGTAACGATCAACGTAACGATCAATGTAACGATCAACGTAACGATCAACGTAACGATCAATGTAACGATCAACGTAACGATCAACGTAACGATCAATGTAACGATCAACGTAACGATCAACGTAACGATCAACGTAACGATCAATGTAACGATCAACGTAACGATCAATGTAATGATCAATATAACGATCAATGTAACGATCAATGTTACGATCAATGTAACGATCAATGTGATGATCAATATAACGATCGCTATAGCGATCTAGTGATCACTATTGGTCCTGTAGAAGTGATGTAATATGTGACTCCTACATTAAAGACACTACAGAAGAAGAACTTTAACTCTGAGGTCGTGGCTCTGTTTTCCAACGGTACCTGAACTGGGCGTGGAGGCTCGGCTCTGATTGGTCTGAGCGGTTTCTACTTCGGGCAACACGATACTGCAGAAACCACAGAAGAATAAACCGTCAGACCTGACCACTCACAGAGGAGGGAAACCCCAGAGGCTCATGGGAAGCAGGAAACAGGAACCTACATGTAGCCGGGGTCTTCTGCATCACTGTCTGTGTTCATGGAGTCTGGACCTGAGGAAGACCACGTCACCATCATCATCATCTTCATCATCATCACCACCACCATCATCATCACTTTGATGGTCCCGTGTCACAGTATTGATTATGATATCGTGATATTGGCCGAATTGAATCACTAAACCAGTGAAGTCTCAGAACTGTACTTTACGTGATGTCCTTGAATCTCACCGTCTGCTGGGTTCTCATAACTCTGATTACTTTCTGTGGGAGGAGTCAGAGAGAGACAGAGATCAAACATTACAAGTTAAGAATAAAAGACAATAACAACAACAACAACATGCTGGAAACAAACAAACAGAATCTGACCCGTTTCTGAAGGGATGAAGAACCCAGAACCAGCCGGGCTGAACACAGAAACGCCTTGAGATGTTATAGCATGTGATGATTATATATATATATATATGTATATATTCATATATATAAAAATATATAATATATATATACTATATATATATATATATATTATAATAATAATAATATAGCTGGTCCAGACACAACGGGACTCACCAGGGCGGCAGCAGGTGGATTGAAGTCTCGTTCGTCAGGGCTGCAAAACAACAGACAGGAACGAGGTAAACAAACAGAACAACAACAACGTAAACAACAGAAGACATCACAACAATAACAAACCCCAAGACATTAATACTCTTATTGTTCACGCATCATTCAATAAACATTTTAACTTTCTTTGTACACAAGTATATAAAATACAAATATATATAAAATATATGAAATATAAATATATGAAATATAAATATATAATATTTAAATATATAAAATATAAATATATAGAATACTTCAAGGAGAACTTCTCAAACTCACATGGATGAAGAGCGACTCTGAACTGAGAGGATCTGATTGGAGGAAACAAGAAAACATTAATCCTCCTCCTCCTCCTCCTCCTCCTCCTCCTCCTCCTCCTCACTCACAGCATGTAGTCCTCCTCCTCGTCTTCCTGCCTGATGGAGGCTGATGGAGGAAACAGAAACAAGACGTTAAATGTGTTTCCTTTAGCTCCTCCCCCCGTGGTGCCGGACGGCGTTCCCACCCGGAGGTCCTTTGCGGCGGCAGTGCAGACAGGCGGCAGCCAGGAGCGCCGTGGAAACCAAGATGGCGGCCGCCAGGACCCAGAAGAGCCAGGAGGCGGCCATGTTTCACCTGGGGGGGAGACCGCCGAAATAAAAGACTCAAGCATCACTAAAGCACACACATACACGTATATACACACACACACACACACACACGTCTGGTAAAAACAAACATTCAGTGGAGATAAATGTTTATTTACTTTTTACCTGGTTAAATTCTTAGAGAAAATAATAATGCGTTTGTTTTAATGGTTAAAGTTGTATCTTTAAAAAACTGTTTTAATACAATTTAAATGAATAAAATCTAAATTAATTCAAAGTGAAAAAATACAAGAAGAGTTCTACAAGAAGAGTTATTTAGAAAACGTATAAAAATACAATAAATGTGTATTTATTCTTATTTAGAGATCAAACAAGATGCTACGACACTAATAAACTATGAGGACACAAAGTTATCAGAAATAAAAAGTTATCTTTTAACTTTCTACAAAAATATAACAAATGCTTTTACTTCATAATACTTAAGTACTTCTACGAAGTAACATTTGAATTTTGAATGCAGTACTTCATGAAGTATTTTATAGTATCACGTTTAGAAGTACGAGTAGAAAGTACCACGAACAGGAAACACGATTATCTTTGTGATATCAGAGTCTCAGGAAGTCACCGCTTATCAATTATCATATCAATAACTATTGATCTGGATGATAAACACAGGAATCAATTATTTATATTTAAATATTAAAGCCCCATAATGGAGTTTTCCCCTTTTAGCGCCCCCTTCAGTTTTGGAGGTATTTAATAATAATAATAATAATAATAATCATTTATTTTATATAGCGCTTCTCTAGACACTCGAAGTCGCTTTACAGTTCAGAGTCCAGTAGTCATACACACACACAGTCATACCAGTGGTGGTGGAGCTACATCAGGAGCCACAGCTGCCCTGGAGCAGACTGACGGAAGCGTGGCAGCCAATCAGCGCCTCCGGCCCCTCCCCCACCACCAACACTCATTCACATCCATACGAACCGGGGTGAGGCTGCGGTGCATGTCTTTATGATTTATGATTAACGTTTACTTCAGTGTCGTAAATACCCAGTTACGATAGATGCAGCCTCGCATACATTTGTATTGATGACCTGACGAAGTCAGAAACCAAGAAATGATGTCAACCGATAAGGTAAGAATATTCAAAGATTTTACATAAATATGACTGCATAGTTTTATTCATTGTGATATCGGAGATGAATGCTAACATAACCAGAAGAATGACAACATTTAGTTTAGATGAAATACCGATCGCGTTTTCAGCCTATATACGTTGTTTTCTAAATGTTTGAATGTGGAGTACGTGTGATCGAATACAATATTGTTGACAACACCAAAAAGCTACATATTCATAATTTACATTGGAACGTGTAATTCATTACAAGAGACTTCGCTTGCTTCGCCCTTATGCTGTAGCTGCGAGCGTGGACTGGCACTATATGACATTGCGTAATCACTGCCAGAAAGCAGGTCGAAGTTCATCCGCCCCGGAGCGGGCGGCTCCAGAAACCTACATAGCGGAGTTATTAACCCCACAGACCCCCGATGGCGGAGGCGCAAATCACCATATTAAAAGTCATTATAGCGGCACCATTTTTTTCAAGCTGTTATTTTAAGGTACAATTGTTGCATAATGTTACTTTAAGAAGAGACTCAAAGAATCAGATTGTGTTACTTTATGGACACAATTATGTAATTCACATGTTTTAGAGCTGCATTCTCTCTCCTGACCACCAGGGGGCGGCGACTCTGGTTGTATAGAAGTCTTTAGGGCGGGGCTACAAGGTGAGCAACAGGTCCAGCAGAGCCCTACAAGGCGTCTAAGTTCCTCCTCCTCAGTCCTAATATGGTCACTTCCTGTTCACTGTTGAACAACAAAACAAGATGGCGACGGCCAAAAGAACTAGAGGCCACAAACCAACGATGACGTCATCACACTGAAGACCAACAGGCAGGTAGCATGAAGCAGAATATATATATATACATATATATATAGATATTATAGTTTATATTCATCGGTGTTCATCACTTTAATGTTGCTATAAAGTTGATCTCGTTTTATATTAATCTTTATTTCCTGAGGTGTCCTGGAGTCGAAGGTGTCGCTCGTCTTCCCTCCCCAGGTGCATGCTGGGAGCCGCTCCACAAAGAAGAGGGACTCACCTGGAGACCCGGGGACGGGTGCAGCTGGTCTGGAGCCCCCCAGAGCATCCGGTCCTCATGAGGCGCCTACAGCCCCCGATCAGCATCCAGGTCCGGATCAGGTCTTCGCGGTTCTGGATCTGGTCCCCACAAAACCCCTCGGGACTCTCGTGGAAGGGGGATGACCCGAAGACCCCCAAAGACCCGGTCTGGGTTCAGAGGACGAGCCGAGCGTCAATCTAACCGACGCTGCAACACGAGGCTTCACAGAGTCCTCCGACCAATCAGGAGCCGGCACAAAACCACCTCCGCATCCTCAGGAAACCACAGCGCTGCTCCTGCACCTCCTCCTGCACGGCCTCGTTTCTCCTTCTGAGACCAGAGAACCCCCCAATGAGGAGGAGGGGGGGGGGGGGCTGGTCTTTCCCTCCAATGAGCTTCTTGTGCAGGTTACGGTGATGTCATCATCTCAATAAACGACTGATCAGACACGGTGAAGAGTCCGGGTCTTTTAGGTGGTCTACTAAAATATATATACATATATATGAATATATAATATACGTATATGTATATACATGTTGCAATACTTTTATCTTTGATTATCTTGTGTTTCCCGGCAATAAGCCTGATAATAATAATTATAATAATGATATTAATAAAACATTTCCACAAGGATCAAACACACGCGTGACGACAAGTTAATTCCCCTTTAATATTTCACAAAAGAAAAAATGTTGTTCAAATAATTTTAGCTTAACAAACGTAATATCAACATTCAGAGTTTTCCCTAAAGATGCGTTCAGGCTCCGCTCGGTGAAGCAGATCAAAAACAGATGTTTGTTAAAGATGAGGATGACGAGGAGTCTCTGCTCTTCATCGTGAGCTGGACGACCGGTGAAATTATTAGTGATCAGAACATGAAGCGGTTCCTCCGGCTGACCCGGACCCGCCGGGCGGAGACGACTTATTGATCAGAGGCGGTCGGGTCTCTCCGGAACATTTACAACAAAACCAAATAAAAACGTCCCTCAAGTCGCCGTAAAGTTGGATCATAAAAAAGTCTCAAGAACGTGAAACCCAACAAGTCCTGAAAGAGTTCGGCGAGGTCCGGAGAACCGGATCAGATCAGAACGCTGGAGATCGGGACCCGGGTGGACCGGCCGCTCTTTGGGACCACGATGGGCTCGTCGTCTGGACACAAACAACAACAACAACACATTTGTTTATTCTGCAGCGCTGAAGAGTCGCCATCATGTTCGCCATCATCACGTTCACCATCATCACGTTCACCATCATCACGTTCACCATCACGTTCACCATCATGTTCACCACCATCACGTTCACCATCATCACGTTCACCACCATCACGTTCACCACCATCACGTTCACCATCACGTTCACCACCATCACGTTCACCATCATCACGTTCACCACCATCACGTTCACCATCATCACGTTCACCATCATCACGTTCACCATCATCATGTTCACCACCATCACGTTCACCACCATCACGTTCACCATCATCACGTTCACCATCACGTTCACCACCATCACGTTCACCATCATCACGTTCACCATCATCACGTTCACCATCATCACGTTCACCACCATCACGTTCACCACCATCACGTTCACCACCATCACGTTCACCACCATCACGTTCACCACCATCACGTTCATGTTCACCATCATGTTCACCATCATCACGTTCACCACCATCACGTTCACCACCATCACGTTCACCATCATCACGTTCACCACCATCACGTTCACCACCATCACGTTCACCACCATCACGTTCACCACCATCACGTTCACCACCATCACGTTCACCACCATCACGTTCACCATCATGTTCACCACCATCACGTTCACCACCATCACGTTCACCATCATGTTCACCACCATCACGTTCACCATCATCACGTTCACCATCATCACGTTCACCACCATCACGTTCACCATCATCACGTTCACCACCATCATGTTCACCACCATCACGTTCACCATCATCACGTTCACCATCATCATGTTCACCATCATCACGTTCACCATCATCACGTTCACCATCATCACGTTCACCACCATCACGTTCACCACCATCACGTTCACCATCATCACGTTCACCATCATCACGTTCACCATCATCACGTTCACCATCATCACGTTCACCATCATCACGTTCACCATCATCACGTTCACCATCACGTTCACCATCACGTTCACCACCATCACGTTCACCATCACGTTCACCATCACGTTCACCATCATCACGTTCACCACCATCACGTTCACCATCATCACGTTCACCATCATCACGTTCACCACCATCATGTTCACCATCATGTTCACCATCACGTTCACCACCATCACGTTCACCATCACGTTCACCATCACGTTCACCATCACGTTCACCATAATCATGTTCACCACCATCACGTTCACCATCATCACGTTCACCATCACGTTCACCACCATCACGTTCACCACCATCACGTTCACCATCATCATGTTCACCACCATCACGTTCACCACCATCACGTTCACCACCATCATGTTCACCATCATCATGTTCACCATCATCACGTTCACCACCATCACGTTCACCACCATCACGTTCACCATCATGTTCACCATCATCCGTTCACCATCATCACGTTCACCATCCGTTCACCATCATCACGTTCACCATCATCACGTTCACCATCATCCGTTCACCACCATCCGTTCACCACCATCACGTTCACCACCATCACGTTCATCATCACGTTCACCATCATCGTTCACCACCATCACGTTCACCATCACCATCACGTTCACCATCATCACGTTCACCATCATCACGTTCACCATCATCACGTTCACCATCATCACGTTCACCACCATCACGTTCACCACCATCACGTTCACCACCATCACGTTCACCATCATCACGTTCACCATCATCACGTTCACCATCATCACGTTCACCATCACGTTCACCATCATCACGTTCACCATCATCCGTTCACCATCATCGTTCACCATCATCCTCACCATCATCACGTTCACCATCATCACGTTCACCATCATCACGTTCACCATCATCACGTTCACCATCATCATGTTCACCATCATCATGTTCACCATCATCACGTTCACCATCACGTTCACCATCACGTTCACCATCACGTTCACCATCATCATGTTCACCATCATCATGTTCACCACCATCATGTTCACCATCATGTTCACCACCATCATGTTCACCATCATCATGTTCGCCACCATCACGTTCACCATCACGTTCACCATCACGTTCGCCATCATCATGTTCACCATAATCACGTTCACCATAATCATGTTCACCATCACGTTCACCATCATCATGTTCACCACCATCACGTTCACCATCATGTTCACCATCACGTTCACCATCACGTTCACCACCATCATGTTCACCACCATCATGTTCACCATCATCACGTTCACCATCATCACGTTCACCACCATCATGTTCACCACCATCACGTTCACCATCATCACGTTCACCATCATCATGTTCACCATCATCTCACCACCATCATGTTCACCACCATCACGTTCACCATCACGTTCACCACCATCACGTTCACCATCATCACGTTCACCACCATCACGTTCACCATCATCACGTTCACCATCATCATGTTCACCATCATCACGTTCACCACCATCCGTTCACCATCATCCGTTCACCATCATGTTCACGTTCACCATCACGTTCACCATCATCACGTTCACCACCATCACGTTCACCACCATCACGTTCACCACCATCACGTTCACCACCATCACGTTCACCACCATCGTTCACCATCACGTTCACCACCATCCGTTCACCACCATCACGTTCACCACCATCACGTTCACCATCACGTTCACCACCATCACGTTCACCACCATCACGTTCACCACCATCACGTTCACCACCATCACGTTCACCACCATCATGTTCACCATCATGTTCACCACCATCATGTTCACCATCATCATGTTCGCCATCATCCCATCATGTTCGCCACCATCACGTTCACCATCACGTTCACCATCACGTTCACCATCATGTTCACCATCATCATGTTCACCACCATCATGTTCACCATCATCACGTTCACCACCATCACGTTCACCACCATCATGTTCACCATCATCATGTTCACCATCACGTTCACCATCATGTTCACCATCATCATGTTCACCATCATCATGTTCGCCACCATCACGTTCACCATCACGTTCACCATCACGTTCACCACCATCACGTTCACCATCATCACGTTCACCACCATCATGTTCACCATCATCATGTTCATCATCACGTTCACCATCACGTTCACCACCATCATGTTCACCACCATCACGTTCACCATCATCATGTTCACCATCATGTTCACCATCATGTTCACCATCACGTTCACCATCATGTTCACCATCATCACGTTCACCATCATCATGTTCACCATCATCACGTTCACCATCATCACGTTCACCACCATCACGTTCACCACCATCACGTTCACCACCATCACGTTCACCATCACGTTCACCACCACGTTCACCATCACGTTCACCACCATCATGTTCACCATCATCACGTTCACCATCACGTTCACCATCACGTTCACCATCACGTTCACCATCACGTTCACCACCATCACGTTCACCACCATCACGTTCACCACCATCACGTTCACCACCATCATGTTCACCATCATCACGTTCACCATCACGTTCACCACCATCATGTTCACCACCATCACGTTCACCATCACGTTCACCATCACGTTCACCATCATCATGTTCACCACCATCATGTTCACCATCATCATGTTCACCATCACGTTCACCATCATGTTCACCACCATCACGTTCACCATCATCACGTTCACCACCATCACGTTCACCACCATCACGTTCACCACCATCACGTTCACCATCACGTTCACCACCATCACGTTCACCATCATCACGTTCACCATCACGTTCACCATCATCACGTTCACCATCACGTTCACCATCATCACGTTCACCACCATCACGTTCACCATCATGTTCACCATCATCACGTTCACCATCATCACGTTCACCATCATCACGTTCACCACCATCACGTTCACCATCATCGTTCACCATCCATCCGTTCACCATCACGTTCACCACCATCACGTTCACCACCATCACGTTCACCATCATCACGTTCACCACCATCACGTTCACCATCATCATGTTCACCATCATCACGTTCACCATCACGTTCACCATCATCACGTTCACCACCATCACGTTCACCACCATCACCACCGTCACCATCACGTTCACCACCATCACGTTCACCATCATCATGTTCACCATCATCACGTTCACCATCATCACGTTCACCACCATCATGTTCACCATCATCACGTTCACCACCATCATGTTCACCACCATCATGTTCACCATCATCACGTTCACCACCATCACGTTCACCACCACGTTCACCATCATGTTCACCATCATCATGTTCACCATCATCATGTTCACCATCACGTTCACCACCATCACGTTCACCATCACGTTCACCACCATCACGTTCACCACCATCACGTTCACCACCATCACGTTCACCACCACGTTCACCACCACGTTCACCATCATGTTCACCACCATCACGTTCACCATCACGTTCACCACCATCACGTTCACCATCACGTTCACCACCACGTTCACCACCATCACGTTCACCACCATCATGTTCACCATCATCACGTTCACCATCATCACGTTCACCATCATGTTCACCATCATCATGTTCACCATCATCACGTTCACCATCATGTTCACCATCATCATGTTCACCATCATCATGTTCACCATCATCATGTTCACCACCATCATGTTCACCATCATCATGTTCACCATCATCACGTTCACCATCATGTTCACCATCATCATGTTCACCATCATCACGTTCACCACCATCATGTTCACCATCATCACGTTCACCACCATCATGTTCACCATCATCACGTTCACCATCATCACGTTCACCATCACGTTCACCATCACGTTCACCACCATCACGTTCACCACCATCACGTTCACCACCATCACGTTCACGTTCACCATCACGTTCACCACCATCACGTTCACCACCATCACGTTCACCACCATCACGTTCACCATCATCACGTTCACCATCATCACGTTCACCATCACGTTCACCATCACGTTCACCATCACGTTCACCATCATCACGTTCACCATCATGTTCACCACCATCATGTTCACCACCATCACGTTCACCACCATCACGTTCACCACCATCACGTTCACCACCATCACGTTCACCACCATCATGTTCACCACCATCACGTTCACCACCATCACGTTCACCACCATCACGTTCACCATCATCACGTTCACCATCATCACGTTCACCATCACGTTCACCATCACGTTCACCATCACGTTCACCACCATCACGTTCACCATCATCACGTTCACCATCATCACGTTCACCACCATCACGTTCACCATCATCACGTTCACCATCATCACGTTCACCATCATCACGTTCACCATCATCACGTTCACCATCATCATGTTCACCATCATCACGTTCACCACCATCACGTTCACCATCATCACGTTCACCACCATCACGTTCACCACCATCACGTTCACCATCATCACGTTCACCACCATCACGTTCACCATCATCACGTTCACCACCATCACGTTCACCATCATGTTCACCATCACGTTCACCACCATCATGTTCACCATCATGTTCACCACCATCACGTTCACCATCACGTTCACCATCATCACGTTCACCATCATGTTCACCACCATGTTCACCACCATCACGTTCACCATCACGTTCACCACCATCACGTTCACCACCATCACGTTCACCACCATCACGTTCACCATCACGTTCACCATCATCATGTTCACCATCATCACGTTCACCACCATCACGTTCACCACCATCACGTTCAC
The DNA here is from genome assembly GCF_029220125.1 of Pseudoliparis swirei. Lineage (NCBI taxonomy): Eukaryota > Metazoa > Chordata > Actinopteri > Perciformes > Liparidae > Pseudoliparis > Pseudoliparis swirei. The sequence continues at coordinate 1,569,641 of NC_079410.1, read as the reverse complement.
CACCATCATGTTCACCACCATCACGTTCACCATCACGTTCACCACCATCATCACGTTCACCATCATCACGTTCACCATCATCATGTTCACCATCATCATGTTCACCACCATCATGTTCACCATCATCACGTTCACCATCACGTTCACCACCATCACGTTCACCATCACGTTCACCACCATCATGTTCACCATCATCACGTTCACCACCATCATGTTCACCATCATGTTCACCACCATCATGTTCACCATCATCACGTTCACCATCACGTTCACCACCATCACGTTCACCATCACGTTCACCATCACGTTCACCACCATCATGTTCACCATCATCATGTTCACCACCATCATGTTCACCATCATCACGTTCACCACCATCACGTTCACCACCATCACGTTCACCACCATCACGTTCACCATCATCACGTTCACCACCATCACGTTCACCACCATCCGTTCACCACCATCACGTTCACCATCATCACGTTCACCACCATCACGTTCACCACCATCACGTTCACCACCATCACGTTCACCACCATCATGTTCACCACCATCATCATGTTCACCACCATCACGTTCACCATCACGTTCACCACCATCATGTTCACCATCATCACGTTCACCACCATCATGTTCACCACCATCATGTTCACCATCATCACGTTCACCACCATCACGTTCACCATCATGTTCACCACCATCACGTTCACCATCACGTTCACCACCATCACGTTCACCACCATCACGTTCACCATCATCATGTTCACCATCATCACGTTCACCATCACGTTCACCATCATCATGTTCACCACCATCATGTTCACCACCATCATGTTCACCATCATCATGTTCACCATCATCATGTTCACCACCATCACGTTCACCATCATCACGTTCACCATCACGTTCACCACCATCACGTTCACCATCATGTTCACCATCATCATGTTCACCACCATCATGTTCACCATCACGTTCACCACCATCACGTTCACCATCATCACGTTCACCACCATCATGTTCACCACCATCATGTTCACCATCATCATGTTCACCATCATCATGTTCACCATCACGTTCACCATCATCACGTTCACCACCATCACGTTCACCATCATCACGTTCACCACCATCACGTTCACCACCATCACGTTCACCATCATCACGTTCACCACCATCACGTTCACCACCATCACGGTCTCCACCGTCACGTTCACCATCATCACGTTCACCACCATCACGTTCACCATCACGTTCACCACCATCACGTTCACCATCATCATGTTCACCACCATCACGTTCACCACCATCACGTTCACCACCATCACGTTCACCATCACGTTCACCACCATCACGTTCACCACCATCACGTTCACCATCATGTTCACCACCATCACGTTCACCACCATCACGTTCACCATCATCACGTTCACCACCATCACGTTCACCACCATCACGTTCACCACCATCATGTTCACCATCATCATGTTCACCATCATCATGTTCACCACCATCATGTTCACCATCACGTTCACCACCATCATGTTCACCACCATCATGTTCACCATCATCACGTTCACCATCACGTTCACCACCATCATGTTCACCATCATCACGTTCACCATCACGTTCACCATCACGTTCACCACCATCATGTTCACCATCATCACGTTCACCATCACGTTCACCACCATCACGTTCACCATCATCACGTTCACCATCATCACGTTCACCATCATCACGTTCACCACCATCACGTTCACCATCATCACGTTCACCACCATCACGTTCACCACCATCACGTTCACCACCATCACGTTCACCATCATCACGTTCACCATCATCACGTTCACCACCATCACGTTCACCATCATCACGTTCACCATCATCACGTTCACCACCATCACGTTCACCACCATCACGTTCACCACCATCACGTTCACCATCATCACGTTCACCACCATCACGTTCACCATCATCCGTTCACCACCATCCGTTCACCATCCGTTCACCATCATCACGTTCACCACCATCATGTTCACCACCATCATGTTCACCATCATCATGTTCACCATCACGTTCACCATCATCATGTTCACCATCATCACGTTCACCACCATCACGTTCACCACCATCACGTTCACCACCATCATGTTCACCATCATGTTCACCACCATCACGTTCACCACCATCATGTTCACCATCACGTTCACCACCATCACGTTCACCATCACGTTCACCACCATCACGTTCACCATCATCACGTTCACCACCATCACGTTCACCACCATCACGTTCACCATCATCACGTTCACCACCATCACGTTCACCACCATCACGTTCACCATCATCACGTTCACCATCATCACGTTCACCACCATCACGTTCACCATCATGTTCACCACCATCACGTTCACCACCATCACACCATCACCACCATCACGTTCACCACCATCACGTTCACCACCATCACGTTCACCATCATCACGTTCACCACCATCACGTTCACCATCATCACGTTCACCACCATCACGTTCACCACCATCACGTTCACCACCATCACGTTCACCACCATCACGTTCACCATCATCATTCACCACCATCACGTTCACCACCATCACGTTCACCACCACGTTCACCATCATCACGTTCACCACCATCACGTTCACCACCATCACGTTCACCACCATCACGTTCACCACCATCACGTTCACCACCATCACGTTCACCATCATCACGTTCACCATCACGTTCACCACCATCACGTTCACCATCATCACGTTCACCACCATCACGTTCACCACCATCATGTTCACCATCACGTTCACCACCATCACGTTCACCACCATCACGTTCACCATCATCACGTTCACCATCATCACGTTCACCACCATCACGTTCACCACCATCACGTTCACCACCATCACGTTCACCACCATCACGTTCACCACCATCACGTTCACCACCATCATGTTCACCATCATGTTCACCATCATCACGTTCACCACCATCACGTTCACCACCATCACGTTCACCACCATCACGTTCACCACCATCACGTTCACCATCATCACGTTCACCACCATCACGTTCACCATCATCACGTTCACCATCACGTTCACCACCATCACGTTCACCACCATCATGTTCACCACCATCACGTTCACCATCATCACGTTCACCACCATCACGTTCACCACCATCACGTTCACCACCATCACGTTCACCATCACGTTCACCACCATCCGTTCACCACCATCCGTTCACCACCATCACGTTCACCATCATCACGTTCACCACCATGTTCACCACCATCATGTTCACCATCATGTTCACCATCACGTTCACCACCATCACGTTCACCACCATCACGTTCACCACCATCACGTTCACCATCATCACGTTCACCATCATCACGTTCACCACCATCACGTTCACCACCATCACGTTCACCACCATCACGTTCACCACCATCACGTTCACCATCATCACGTTCACCACCATCACGTTCACCATCATCACGTTCACCATCATCACGTTCACCACCATCACGTTCACCACCATCATGTTCACCATCATCACGTTCACCACCATCACGTTCACCATCATGTTCACCATCATCATGTTCACCATCATCACGTTCACCACCATCACGTTCACCATCATCATGTTCACCACCATCATGTTCACCACCATCATGTTCACCACCATCACGTTCACCATCATGTTCACCATCATCACGTTCACCATCATCACGTTCACCACCATCACGTTCACCACCATCACGTTCACCATCATCACGTTCACCATCATCACGTTCACCACCATGTTCACCACCATCATGTTCACCATCATCATGTTCACCACCATCACGTTCACCATCACGTTCACCACCATCATGTTCACCATCATCACGTTCACCACCATCATGTTCACCATCATCACGTTCACCACCATCACGTTCACCACCATCACGTTCACCACCATCACGTTCACCACCATCACGTTCACCACCATCACGTTCACCACCATCACGTTCACCACCATCACGTTCACCATCATCACGTTCACCACCATCACGTTCACCACCATCACGTTCACCACCATCACGTTCACCACCATCATGTTCACCACCATCACGTTCACCATCACGTTCACCACCATCACGTTCACCATCATCACGTTCACCACCATCACGTTCACCACCATCACGTTCACCACCATCACGTTCACCACCATCACGTTCACCACCATCACGTTCACCACCATCACGTTCACCATCATCACGTTCACCATCACGTTCACCACCATCACGTTCACCATCATCATGTTCACCATCACGTTCACCACCATCACGTTCACCATCACGTTCACCACCATCATGTTCACCATCATCATGTTCACCACCATCACGTTCACCACCATCATGTTCACCATCATCACGTTCACCACCATCATGTTCACCATCATCATGTTCACCATCACGTTCACCACCATCATGTTCACCATCATCATGTTCACCATCATCATGTTCGCCATCATCATGTTCGCCACCATCACGTTCACCACCATCGTTCACCACCATCCGTTCACCACCATCACGTTCACCACCATCACGTTCACCATCATCACGTTCACCACCATCACGTTCACCATCATCACGTTCACCATCATCACGTTCACCACCATCACGTTCACCACCATCATGTTCACCACCATCATGTTCACCATCATCACGTTCACCACCATCACGTTCACCACCATCATGTTCACCACCATCACGTTCACCACCATCACGTTCACCACCATCACGTTCACCACCATCATGTTCACCATCATCACGTTCACCACCATCACGTTCACCATCATCACGTTCACCACCATCACGTTCACCATCATGTTCACCATCATCACGTTCACCATCACGTTCACCACCATCACGTTCACCACCATCACGTTCACCATCATGTTCACCACCATCATGTTCACCACCATCATGTTCACCACCATCACGTTCACCACCATCCGTTCACCATCCGTTCACCACCATCACGTTCACCACCATCACGTTCACCATCATCACGTTCACCACCATCCGTTCACCACCATCCGTTCACCATCACGTTCACCACCATCACGTTCACCACCATCACGTTCACCACCATCACGTTCACCACCATCACGTTCACCACCATCACGTTCACCATCATGTTCACCACCATCATGTTCACCACCATCACGTTCACCACCATCATGTTCACCATCATCACGTTCACCACCATCATGTTCACCATCATCGTTCACCACCATCACGTTCACCACCATCACGTTCACCATCATCATCACGTTCACCACCATCACGTTCACCACCATCACGTTCACCACCATCACGTTCACCACCATCACGTTCACCACCATCACGTTCACCACCATCACGTTCACCACCATCACGTTCACCATCATCATGTTCACCATCATCACGTTCACCACCATCACGTTCACCACCATCACGTTCACCATCATCACGTTCACCATCATCACGTTCACCATCATCACGTTCACCATCATCACGTTCACCACCATCACGTTCACCACCATCACGTTCACCATCATCACGTTCACCATCACGTTCACCACCATCATGTTCACCACCATCACGTTCACCACCATCACGTTCACCACCATCACGTTCACCATCACGTTCACCACCATCACGTTCACCACCATCACGTTCACCATCATGTTCACCATCATCACGTTCACCACCATCACGTTCACCATCATGTTCACCACCATCACGTTCACCATCATCACGTTCACCATCATCACGTTCACCACCATCATGTTCACCATCATGTTCACCACCATCACGTTCACCATCACGTTCACCACCATCACGTTCACCACCACGTTCACCATCATGTTCACCACCATCACGTTCACCACCATCATGTTCACCACCATCACGTTCACCATCATCACGTTCACCACCATCATGTTCACCACCATCATGTTCACCACCATCATGTTCACCACCATCACGTTCACCATCACGTTCACCATCATCATGTTCACCACCATCACGTTCACCACCATCACGTTCACCACCATCACGTTCACCACCATCACGTTCACCACCATCACGTTCACCACCATCACGTTCACCACCATCACGTTCACCATCATCACGTTCACCATCACGTTCACCACCATCACGTTCACCACCATCACGTTCACCACCATCACGTTCACCACCATCACGTTCACCATCATCACGTTCACCACCATCACGTTCACCACCATCACGTTCACCATCATGTTCACCACCATCATGTTCACCACCATCACGTTCACCACCATCATGTTCACCATCATGTTCACCACCATCATGTTCACCATCACGTTCACCACCATCACGTTCACCACCATCACGTTCACCATCACGTTCACCACCATCACGTTCACCACCATCACGTTCACCACCATCACGTTCACCACCATCACGTTCACCATCACGTCCATCATCATGTTCACCATCACGTTCACCACCATCATGTTCACCACCATCACGTTCACCACCATCACGTTCACCACCATCACGTTCACCACCATCACGTTCACCATCATCACGTTCACCACCATCACGTTCACCACCATCACGTTCACCACCATCATGTTCACCATCATCACGTTCACCATCATCACGTTCACCACCATCACGTTCACCATCATGTTCACCACCATCACGTTCACCACCATCATGTTCACCATCATCACGTTCACCATCATCACGTTCACCATCATGTTCACCATCATCACGTTCACCACCATCACGTTCACCATCATCACGTTCACCATCATCACGTTCACCACCATCACGTTCACCATCATCACGTTCACCATCATCACGTTCACCACCATCACGTTCACCACCATCATGTTCACCACCATCACGTTCACCACCATCACGTTCACCACCATCACGTTCACCACCATCACGTTCACCACCATCACGTTCACCATCATCACGTTCACCACCATCACGTTCACCATCATGTTCACCATCATGTTCACCACCATCACGTTCACCATCATGTTCACCATCACGTTCACCATCACGTTCACCACCATCATGTTCACCATCATCACGTTCACCATCATCACGTTCACCACCATCACGTTCACCACCATCACGTTCACCACCATCACGTTCACCATCACGTTCACCATCATCACGTTCGCCACCATCACGTTCGCCATCATCACGTTCGCCATCATCACGTTCGCCATCATCACGTTCGCCATCATCACGTTCACCACCATCACGTTCACCACCATCACGTTCACCATCATCACGTTCACCACCATCACGTTCACCACCATCACGTTCACCACCATCACGTTCACCATCATCACGTTCACCACCATCACGTTCACCATCATCACGTTCACCACCATCACGTTCACCACCATCACGTTCACCATCATCACGTTCACCACCATCACGTTCACCACCATCACCACCATCACGTTCACCATCATCACGTTCACCACCATCACGTTCACCACCATCACGTTCACCATCATCATGTTCACCACCATCATGTTCACCATCATCACGTTCACCACCATCACGTTCACCACCATCACGTTCACCATCATCACGTTCACCACCATCACGTTCACCACCATCACGTTCACCACCATCATGTTCACCACCATCACGTTCACCACCATCACGTTCACCACCATCACGTTCACCACCATCACGTTCACCATCATCACGTTCACCACCATCACGTTCACCACCATCACGTTCACCATCATCACGTTCACCACCATCACGTTCACCATCATCACCACCATCACGTTCACCACCATCACGTTCACCATCATCACGTTCACCATCATCACGTTCACCACCATCACGTTCACCACCATCACGTTCACCACCATCACGTTCACCACCATCACGTTCACCACCATCACGTTCACCACCATCACGTTCACCACCATCACGTTCACCATCATGTTCACCATCATCATGTTCACCATCACGTTCACCACCATCACGTTCACCATCATCACGTTCACCACCATCACGTTCACCACCATCATGTTCACCATCATCATGTTCACCATCATCACGTTCACCACCATCACGTTCACCATCACGTTCACCACCATCACGTTCACCACCATCACGTTCACCACCATCACGTTCACCACCATCACGTTCACCACCATCACGTTCACCACCATCACGTTCACCACCATCACGTTCACCATCATCACGTTCACCACCATCACGTTCACCACCATCACGTTCACCACCATCACGTTCACCATCATCACGTTCACCATCACGTTCACCATCATCACGTTCACCATCATCACGTTCACCACCATCACGTTCACCACCATCACGTTCACCATCATCACGTTCACCATCATCACGTTCACCACCATCACGTTCACCATCATCACGTTCACCACCATCACGTGCAGCATCATCACGTGCACCACCATCACGTTCACCACCATCATCACCATCACGTTCACCATCACGTTCACCATCATCACGTTCACCACCATCACGTTCACCATCATCACGTTCACCACCATCATGTTCACCACCATCACGTTCACCACCATCACGTTCACCATCATCACGTTCACCATCATCATGTTCACCACCATCACGTTCACCATCATCATGTTCACCATCATCACGTTCACCATCATCATGTTCACCATCACGTTCACCATCATCACGTTCACCACCATCATTCACCACCACCATCACGTTCACCACCATCACGTTCACCACCATCATGTTCACCATCATGTTCACCACCATCACGTTCACCATCACGTTCACCATCACGTTCACCATCACGTTCACCACCATCATGTTCACCATCACGTTCACCACCATCACGTTCACCACCATCATGTTCACCATCATCGTTCACCACCATCGTTCACCATCATCATCACCACCATCATTCACACCATCACGTTCACCATCATCATGTTCACCATCATCACGTTCACCACCATCACGTTCACCATCACGTTCACCATCATCATGTTCGCCATCATCATGTTCACCATCACGTTCACCATCACGTTCACCATAATCACGTTCGCCATCATCATGTTCACCATCATGTTCACCATCATCATGTTCGCCACCATCACGTTCACCATCACGTTCACCATCATCATGTTCGCCATCATCACGTTCACCATCATCATGTTCACCACCATCATGTTCACCATCATCCGCTCACCACCATCATGTTCACCACCATCACGTTCACCACCATCATCACGTTCACCATCACGTTCACCATCACGTTCACCATCATCACGTTCGCCACCATCACGTTCGCCATCCGTTCACCACCATCATGTTCACCATCATCCGTTCACCACCATCACGTTCACCATCATTCACCATCACCACCATCCGTTCACCATCATCATGTTCACCATCATCACGTTCACCACCATCTCACCATGTTCACCACCATCACGTTCACCATCATCACGTTCACCATCATTCACCACCATCATCATTCACCATCATCATTCACCATCCGTTCACCACCATCATTCACCACCATCATTCACCATCATCATTCACCACCATCACGTTCACCACCATCACGTTCACCACCATCATGTTCACCATCATCATGTTCACCACCACCACGTTCACCACCATCACGTTCACCACCATCATCACCATCATGTTCACCACCATCACGTTCACCACCATCATGTTCACCATCATCACGTTCACCATCATCACGTTCACCACCATCACGTTCACCATCATGTTCACCATCATGTTCACCATCATCATGTTCACCACCATGTTCACCATCATCGTTCACCACCATCATGTTCACCATCATCTGTTCACCACCATCATGTTCACCACCATCATGTTCACCATCACCACCATCCGTTCACCACCATCATTCACCACCATCATTCACCATCATCCGTTCACCACATCACGTCACCATCCGTTCACCACCATCATGTTCACCATCATCCACCATCTTCCACCATCATGTTCACCACCATCCGTTCACCACCATCATGTTCACCATCATCATGTTCGCCATTATCATGTTCACCATCATCACGTTCACCATCACGTTCACCACCATCATGTTCACCACCATCATGTTCACCATCACCATCATGTTCACCACTCACCATCCATCACCACCATCATGTTCACCACCATCACCATCACGTTCACCACCATCATGTTCACCACCATCATGTTCACCACCATCACGTTCACCATCATCCACTCACCATCATCACCACCATCATGTTCACCACCATCATATTCACCACCATCATGTTCACCACCACCATCATGTTCACCACCACCATCACGTTCACCACCATCCGTTCACATCACGTTCACCATCACGTTCACCACCACCATCATGTTCACCACCATCATGTTCACCACCATCATGTTCACCATCATCACGTTCACCACCATCACGTTCACCATCATCATGTTCACCACCATCATGTTCACCATCATCATGTTCGCCATCATCCGTTCACCATCATCATGTTCACCACCATCACCATCACGTTCACCATCATCATGTTCACCATCATCACGTTCACCATCATCACGTTCACCACCATCATGTTCACCATCATGTTCACCATCATCACGTTCACCACCATCATGTTCACCATCATGTTCACCATCACGTTCACCATCATCACGTTCACCACCATCATGTTCACCATCATCATGTTCACCACCATCATGTTCACCATCACGTTCATCATCACGTGGTTCTCACCTGAGGCCACGTGGTTCTCAGCAGTGGTCGGTCCTGCTTTCGATGAGGCGTGGTGTGAGAAGCCTCCCCGATAGCGGCCCAAGGAGCAGCAGGGAGATCTGCAGCGGCCACACTGCAAGCCAGTCGAGTCTGTCCGCTTCAGGGAGTCCGACACCTGGAACACAGTACTTCAGTACACCACCCAGGTACTTGTACTCGGATGAGGTAGAGTAGTGTATATCTCTATAGTTACCACTCCCATGAGGTAGGGTGGTGTATATCTCTATAGTTACCACTCTGATGAGGTAGGGTGGTGTATATCTCTATAGTTACCACTCCCATGAGGTAGGGTGGTGTATATCTCTATAGTTACCACTCCCATGAGGTAGGGTGGTGTATATCTCTATAGTTACCACTCCCATGAGGTAGGGCGGTGTATATATCTATAGTTACCACTCCGATGAGGTAGGGTGGTGTATATCTCTATAGTTACCTCTGATGAGGTAGGGTGGTGTATATCTCTATAGTTACCACTCTGATGAAGTAGGATGGTGTATATCTCTATAGTTACCACTCCGATGAGGTAAGGTGGTGTATATCTCTATTATAGTTACCACTCCGATGAGGTAGGGTGGTGTATATCTCTATAGTTACCACTCCGATGAGGTAAGGTGGTGTATATCTCTATTATAGTTACCACTCTGATGAGGTAGGGTGGTGTATATCTCTATTATAGTTACCACTCCGATGAGGTAGGGTGGTGTATATCTCTATTATAGTTACCACTCCGATGAGGTAGGGTGGTGTATATCTCTATTATAGTTACCACTCCGATGAGGTAGGGTGGTGTATATCTCTATTATAGTTACCACTCCGATGAGGTAGGGTGGTGTATATCTCTATAGTTACCACTCCGATGAGGTAGGGTGGTGTATATCTCTATTATAGTTACCACTCCGATGAGGTAGGGTGGTGTATATCTCTATTATAGTTACCACTCCGATGAGGTAGGGTGGTGTATATCTCTATTATAGTTACCACTCTGATGAGGTAGGGTGGTGTATATCTCTATTATAGTTACCACTCCGATGAGGTAGGGTGGTGTATATCTCTATTATAGTTACCACTCCGATGAGGTAGGGTGGTGTATATCTCTATTATAGTTACCACTCCGATGAGGTAGGGGCTCCCAGCGTCTCCCAGTAGATGTGAGATGACGATCTGAAACGCTTCGGCTGTGGCGCGACGAGTCGGAACCACAACGTACTGGTAAACAACAAAGTTATTTATTTACTCATCACTTAAATATCAAAACATATTAAATCTTTAAAAAAGAGAAGAAGAAAAATGCAATTAAAAATTATGTATAAATAATCGGATAATAATAATAGTATTAATAATAATAATAATAGTATTAATAATAATACAATAAATTAAACAAATACTAAAACACTAAAGAAATACAAATAAAAAAGGAATAAAATACAGATAAACAATATTAAAATGAAGCCAAAAAAGAAGTGAAACACGACATAAGATCAATAACATGTAATAATGTGTACTGTCCCTTTAAGAGCTTTGACTTCCACAAAGAGAACTAACCAGCAGGATGTCGGCCACGATGGCCCAGTTCATGGACAGGAAGGTCTCCCCGAGGAAGATGAAGACCTGGACAGACAGCACCACCATCATCATCACCATCATCATCACCACCATCATCATCATCACCATCACCACCACCACCACCATCATCTTCATCATGCGTCTCTACTCACGTAGGTAGCGATGGTGCTGGCCTGAGCGAAGACGATGGCGAGGTAGAGGAAGGGCGCCGACAGCAGCAGCCCGGCGGCGCAGACCAGCGGGTCGGCTCTGGCCGTCCTCGTCTTCAGCTGCCGGCTCAGCTGCACGCCGCTGGCCACGCCCAGCACGCCCGTCACGCAGGTGATCACGCCGAAGATCAGACTACAGGGGGGGGGGCAGCGTCAGCACCACAGAAGAAGACGTAGAGCCTCCAGCTCACCGACGCCATCTTTTTATTTTACGATATTTAAGTTCAGAAGTAGTGCTTTCTGTTTTGTGCGTGCGTACTCGAAGGCAGCACCGGCCCAGGCGGCCAGGTGCGTGTTTACCTGTCCGAGGAGGCGCAGTTCCCCTGGAGGCAGGGCGGCCGCTCCCCGGTGAACACGGCGGCCCGGAACAGGAAGGTGGGCGCCCACAGGGCCAGAGAGCCGGTGACGAAGGCCACGGCCGTGAAGCCGAAGGTGGACAGCACGAAGCTGGAGCTGCAGGAGGTCTGAGGAGTCAGATTATCTGCACGGGCAGTGAACGCATCGCGTGGAACTCTGTTGTTCTGGAACATGTCATCTACGTCTCATTTTACTCTCATCACTTCCTCCTCAGGGAGACGATGACATCATCACTCAGCAGTCATGTGACGAGGGACGCAAGACTTGAATGAATTGTTAATGTTTGATCTCCTGCACTGAAGGCGTGTTCTAGCTCTCCTCCTGGTCATGGCAGGACCTTTATTTTGAAAAGCACCACCTACTTCCTGCTGAGCGCCTGCACGTCGGCCAGCCAGCCGGTGCGCTGCCCGTGGCGCTCCGGCCGCTCCTCCACGCCGCCCCTCCGGGGCTCCTGGACCACGAAGAGCAGCAGCAGCACGGCCAGCAGGCCCAGACCCGGGGTCACCTGGGGGGGGGGGGGGTCAGGTCTAGTCCGATGACATCATCAACGAGCAATAAGTGCCGACTCACCCTCAGAGCCCAGTGCCAGTCCTGAGCTGCAGAGCTGACTTGTGAGCCCACGATGTAGCCGAGACCGCTGAGGGGACGATGACAACAACAACAACAACATCAGTTCCTGTTTGAGAGCAGCGGCGGTTTGAGCATCTGAGCCACCGTCCGTCACAGTACACAAATATTTAATTAAATGTTAAAACATACATGTATGTATGTATATATATATATATATATACATACACACATATTTAGACACACACACACATAAAATACATAAATAAAAAATAGGATATAAAATAAGATGCATATTAATAAAAGATATATGAATATTAAAAAATATTGAAAGAAATAAATACAGAAATATAAAATATGATATAAAATAAGATACATAAATACAAAATAATATATATATAAATATAAAGATACATAAATATAAAATAAAATTCATAAATATAAAATAGATAAATATAAATTAAGATATATAAATATTAAATAAGATATATAGATATAAAAGATACACAAATAGAAAATAAGATATAAATATAAAATAAGACACATAAATATGAAGATACGTAAATTAAGATGTCTAAATATAAAATAAGATATATAAATATACATAAATTAAGATTTCTAAATATGAAATAAGATATATAAATATAAAGATAAGCCCACCTGCCGACGGGGATGGCGAAGTAGAAGACGGAGAGCATGTTGGTCCGCTGGTCTTTCACGTACAGGTCGGCGATGATGGTCGGAGCGATGGTGGAGTAACTGGCCTCGCCCACGCCCACCAGGCCCCGAGTAACCAGCAGCACCCAGAAGTGCTGCGGGGGAGGAGTCAGCAAAGAGGGAGGAGTCACAATCAGTGTAAATGAGGGAGGAGTTACATCAGCTCATCAGTTACATACCCCTCTTTGGGGGTGTGCGTGTGTGTGGGGTCTCACCTCTTTGGGGTGTGTGTTGGGGGGTCTCACCTCTTTGGGTGTGTGTGGGGGGTCTCACCTCTTTGGGGGTGTGTGTTGGCGGGTCTCACCTCTTTGGGGTGTGTGTGGGTGGGGTCTCACCTCTTTGGGGTGTGTGTGGGGGGGGTCTCAACTCTTTGGGGTGTGTGTGGGCAGGGGGTCTCACCTCTTTGGGGTGTGTGTGTGGGGGTCTCACCTCTTTGGGGTGTGTGTGGCGGGGGTCTCACCTCTTTGGGGGTGTGTGTGGGCGGGGGGGGTCTCACCTCTTTGGGGTGTGTGTTGGCGGGGGGTCTCACCTCTTTGGGGTGTGTGTGGGGGGTCTCAACTCTTTGGGGGTGTGTGTGGGCAGGGGGGGGTCTCACCTCTTTGGGGGTGTGTGTTGGCGGGGGGGGGGTCTCACCTCTTTGGGGGTGTGTGTGGGTGGGGGTCTCAACTCTTTGGGGGTGTGTGTGGGCAGGGGGGGGGTCTCACCTCTTTGGGGGTGTAGGAGCTCGCCAGCGTCACCAGGGACCAGAAGGTGATGCCGACGCTCATGATGTACTTCCTGTTGTAGCGGTCGCCAAGGTAACCGAAGACAGGCGCCAAGAACATGTAGCTGCAGATAAAAACTGAAGACCGACAATACAGGTGATCAGTTCTCTGATCAATACAGGTGATCAGTTCTCTGATCAATACAGGTGATCAGTTCTCACCCGTTTGAAGCAGACCGGACGTCTCGTCATTGATCCCGAAATACTGCTCGATGTCGGGGAGAACGCCTGAGACGACAACAACATGAGGTGTGTTTACCTCATATTTATGATGTGATCGATCACCGATAGATAATCAATACTCCTGTGTGGTCAATATAATTAGTTTATTACAAGGATAAGAATAAAGTCAAAACTAAGATTAAAGTTTAAAGAAGAAAAAGAAAATCTGTTCTTAAACTTTTACATTTTGTGACTTTTGTGAAAATATTAAAGTTGTGACTTTAATTTTAAAGATTATATTTTTAAAATGAAGTAATGTTGTGACTTTCATCTCAGAAGATCTTCAACATGTTATGAACCCGTTAGAATATATAATATTAAAGACGTTAAAGTTATTCATGGTCATTGGGACTCTCCTGTGATTGGTTCTCTCCAGCTCTCCTGTGATTGGTTCTCTCCAGCTCCCCTGTGATTGGTTCTCTCCAGCTCCCCTGTGATTGGTTCTCTCCAGCTCTCCTGTGATTGGTTCTCTCCAGCTCTCCTGTGATTGGCCGAGCCCCCGTACCTGCCACGGTGAAGCGGTCCATGTAGTTGAGCAGGTTGATGTAGCAAAGCACGAACATGGTGAGCAGCGCTCGGGCCCGTGACACGCCGCTGGCTGGCTCCTCCCCCTCTGTCCGCTCGCCCGCCGCGCCGCCGCCTGCCGCGCCGCCGCCTGCCGCCTCCTCCGCCTCGCTGTCGTCAGAGAAGAGCGGCGCCGAGTCGGCCGCCGCCTCGCCCAGAGACATGGCCGCCGCTGAGGATCAATACCTCTCATTAGTGATCAGAGAAAACCAATCAACCAATATCAAGGGAGTTACACAGACTCATGAGGAAGAGGAGGAGAGGAAGAAGATCAATTAATATCAAGGAAGCAAGGGAGTTACACAGAGTCATGAGGAAGAGAAGGAGGAAGAGGAAGTGAAGTCATGTGATCAACTCACTGGTTTCATTGTATTTGTGCTTGTCAGAATAATTCACATTATGAGGATATTATTAATGATAATAATAATAATAATTATCAAAGTAGTAATAATAATTATTATAATAAAATATAAATAACAGAACAAGAATATATTAGAGATGACCCTGTCGTACATTATAATATCAATGTCAATAACACATGTAAGTGATCAAGTTTCTATTGATTTAATTGCTCTTTCAATGTGTCGCCGTCCGCTAAGACGTAAAAATGTTTCTGATCAATAAAATAGTCGATAACTAATCGATCAGTGTCTCATTAATAATAAGATGTAAATAATCATGTTTAATATATTCTAAAATGTGAATGATGACTAATACAGAAGACGTCTTATCGATCACAGCTACGTGCTGATCAGACCCCCCCCCCCCCTGTGTGACGTCATCTGCTCGTCACCTGACGTAACGTTAGTTCTGACCTGTTGCGCAATGATTTGCGACGTTTTTTCGAGGCCTTCTGCTACAGCTCGAGCCCTTCCAGGGGGTCCGGGTCCCGCGGGTTCAACGACCCCCAGGTACTCCACACCGCGGGCCGGGAGCCCTCACAGGTAGAAGGTTTAAATTTACGAGGTTTTATTTAAAACGTAAATATAAACTTCTGCCTCTGTGAGCCAAACCTGGCAACCAAAGAGCTGCGCGCGCAGCGGCGTTCAACCCGCGTCTTCCTCAACTGGAGGAAACAAAGCGTTCCTCTCGGAGTGTCCTTTATTGTTGTTTGTGCAGCTGGTTGTTGTGTTGTTTACCTGCTGCGTGACGCTGCTTCTTCTTCTTCTGCTGCTTCCAGTCGCCGCCGCTGCTTAACGTCTTCTACCGCGGACGTTATTCGCGACACATAACGACGCTTTACGGTTCAACAACGCTCAGCGAACGGAGCCGTTTGCCTCGTGAACTCCGTCGCGCGCGATGTTTACCTCACAGATGACTCCGCTGGGCCGCCATGTTGGATCTGAACTTCCGCCGCGCCGCTCACATGACCTGCTGATGAGTCACGTGACCGCGTCACGTGGTCCGGCCACTCAGCGGCTGTTGACATGGAGCTTCCATTGTAAAGACATCAGGAGATTACAGTTCTCCAGTGACGTCACCACATCGGTCTAGTTTCATACTACTTTATACTTAAATAATAAATACATTTATTACGAGTTTTATTTACACTTCAGATTTTAAAAGTTCAGTTTATAAAATCTACACACTGTAAATAAAAAATTAAAAAATACAGAATAGTTAAAATTAAAGCAGAGAGAGAAATTGCAACTAATTTTTATTATTTCCAGGAGTGAAAAAAGAAAAAGTACAAAGTAGAGTTAAATAAGTTTACAATTGTACAAATATGAATGTTCTGAAACATGATGTCATGTTAACGTAACTCGCTGGTGACCTAGCAACCTAAAGCCAGACTTCGATGATGTCGCCGTCCTCCAGCTCCAGCTGCGCCGGCGTCTGACCGGGCGCCACGCGGCCGCCATCGAACAGGAAGCGCACCTTCTTCTGGGCGGCGGGGGGGAGGGGGGAGAGATAGAGAGAGAAGATGGAGCCCAGAGGACAGTCCTGGAACACACACAGAGACATACACACACACACAGACACAGAGAGAGACACACAGACACAGAGAGAGACACACAGAGACATACACACACACACAGAGACATACACACACACACACACACACAGAGACATACACACAGAGACATACACACACACACAGAGACATACACACACACAGACACAGAGAGAGACACACAGAGACATACACACACACACAGAGACATACACACACACACACACACAGAGACATACACACAGAGACATACACACACACACAGAGACATACACACACAGAGACATACACACACACACAGAGACATACACACACACACACACACACACAGAGACATACACACAGAGACATACACACACACACAGAGACACACACACACACAGACACACAGAGACATACACACACACAGAGACATACACACACACACACACACACACAGAGACATACACACAGAGACATACACACACACACAGAGACATACACACACACACAGACACAGAGAGAGACACACAGAGACATACACACAGAGACATACACACACAGAGACATACACACACACAGAGAGAGACACAGAGACATACACACACACAGAGACAGACAGAGACACACAGACACACACACACACACACAGAGACATACACACACACACAGAGACATACACACAGAGACACACACACACACACAGAGACATACACACACACACAGAGACATACACAGAGACATACACACACACACAGAGACATACACACACACAGACACAGAGAGAGACACACAGAGACATACACACACACACAGAGACATACACACACACACACACACAGAGACATACACACAGAGACATACACACACACACAGAGACATACACACACACACACACACACACACAGAGACATACACACACAGAGACATACACACACACACAGACATACACACACACACAGACACAGAGAGAGACACACAGGTCGTGAGGTCACAGGTTCGAGTCCCAATGCTGAAAACATGCTGAGGGGGAGGAGCTACAGACTAAGGGGGAGTAGCAACATGATGAGGGGGAGGAGCTACAGACCCGCTGCAGGGTGAACTCCTGGGCGGCGGCCCGGTCTTTGCTCTGCAGTCTCACGGTGACGCCGCGGTCGTCCTCCGCCGCCATGACAACGCACTCTGCACGGGAGAGAAAGGAGCGTTGTTACGCAACATCGATCGGGGCGGCGCGGCGCTCGCCGAGACGGTCACGTGACCCACCGAGGATGTCGGCGATGCCGAGGCCGAGCTCGCCGACGGTGGCGCCCAACGGGAGCTCCTCCTCCTTCCTGAGCAGCAGGAGGCGAGGAGGCGGCACGGCGAGGACGACGGACAGCTGGGTCAACACGTCACTCAGAGGCGTCGACTGCAAACACACAAACACACACACACACACACACAAACACACACACACAGCCGTCAGTAAACAAGCGGGCGGCGCCCTCACCGCCGTCTCGCCGCTCCGCCGTACCGACTGAACCAGGATCTTGTGGACGTCGGTCCGGCAGCGGATCTTTAGGGGGATCTCCCGGAGCGCCGAGCTGTAGGGGGACCGCCGGAGGCCAGAGGGGTTCACGTCGTCATCGTCATCTTCGTCATCGTCGTCCTGGAAGGACTTCCTGTCCGGACGCTCAGGAGACAGGAAGGAGTTCACCGCCCGCAGCTTCCTGTCGGCCTCACTGAGGACACACACACACACACTGTGTGTGTGTGTGTGTGTCTATGGGTGTGTGTGTGTGTGTGTGTGTGTACCTGAGCTTCCTCTGGACTTGTCTCGACTGCTTCTGCTCTGGGCTCTCCGGTGGAGAGGGGCAGCAGGACTCGGTTCTGAAGCAGAGAACCCGGTTCTGTTCATCAGGAGAACCTTCTTTTGAGAGCCACGTGTTTTTTAGAGAGCTTTTTTTTTTATTTGGGAGCAAAAACATTTTTGTTTGATGAGAGCAGATTTTGCGTATGTTTATTTCTGCAATTTTCTTTTTAGGTCGAAGTCTTTTTTTCTTTGACCTTTTTTTTTTTGACAGAATTTTTTAATTGAGAGCAACGTTTTTTATATTTTTAGAGCGACATTTTTTTTGGACCAATTTCTTTTTTATTGAGACAGAGAGTGAAGGTTTTTTTAGAATTTGTTGTTGTTGTTTTTAGCATTTCTTTTCTTAAAGTGAAGGTTTTTTTTTTTGACAACATTTTATTTATTGAGAGCAAAGTTTTTTATATTTTTAGAGCGAATTATTTTTTTAGAGCGAAATTATTGACAGGTTTTTTTAGAGAGTGAATGTTTTTTTTCTAGCAAATTTGTATTTATTTATTTCTTGCAAATGTTCTTTTTTTAGAGTGAAGGTTTTTTTTATTTTTACAAAAACTTTTTTATTGAGAGCAAAGTATTTAATATTTTTAGAGCAATTTTTTTTACTTTTTTTAGACAATTTGTTTTGAAAGCAACGGGGCTTTTTAGAGAGTGAAGTTTATTTTCCAGCAAATTTGTATTTATTTATTTCTAGCAACATTCTTTTTTTTAGAGCGAAGGTTTTTTTTAACCCTTGTGTTGCCTTAGGGTCATTTTGACCCGAATCAATATTACACCCTCCCCCCGCCTTTGGGTCATTTTGACCCGATTCAATGTTTCACCCTCCTGTTACCTTTATATTTACTAACATATTTTACCCTTTGGGTTCAATTTGACGCCAGCAATTAAAACCTCCAGAAAATTATTAGAATTAATATTGTTTTCCAAGTTTAAGTGTGAGGCACTTTATGTTTGTTTGTTGACTACCGAAAGAACACCGACATTAAACATTGAATGGGGTCAAATTAATCCTAAAGCGGGGGGAGGGTGTAATATTGATTCGGGTCAAAATGACCCGAAGGCAACACAAGGGTTAAAGACCGAATTTCTTTTTTATTGAGAGCAAATTCTTATTTGATGAGTGCAACATTTTTATTATAGTATATTGTTACGTACTCCCCCCCTTCTTGTTGTCCTCTTGTTTTCTCTGCTGGGCAGGTGCACTTGGCCCGCCTCTGGCTCCGCCTTCTCCAGGTGTTCCTAGTTGACACTCAGCCGAGCTTGGCGCGGGTGTTCACCGTTGCCAATCAGCCGAGTGTAAAGGAGGAGACTGAAGGAGAAGAGAGGGTTCATTACTGGGGAGGGGTCCGCGGTGCCGAGGCGCTTGTGCCTTTTGGTTGGGTTTCCTGGAGGACGTGTTACATAGGTTGTTTTCGTGTCTTTGTTGGGCCCGTTAGGTTCTGTGGTGTGTTGGGCAGCGGAGGAAGACTCTGGGTTCGACGGCCGCTGGAGTGGCTGGTCCAAGTCCCCTCCGTCTTTTTGTTTCTTTTACCCGTTCTCCAGTGACATTGTTTGATTACGCGAATAAAGCTTTTTGTTCGCTGTAAGGTGCTTCGCGTTTTCTTATTTTATTTCATGTGGCGTCTCCCTCAAGAGCCACTACCGCAGAGTAGGGAGGCGGGACGTAACATATATATCATTTTTTTTTATAGAGTGAAGCTTTTTATTTAGAGTGAAGCTTTTTTTTTTGAGAGCGAAGCTTTTTTTAGAATTTTTTGTTGTTGTTTTTATGATTTTTTTTCTTAGAGTGAAGTTGTTGTTTTTTAGACTGAATTATTTTCATTGAGAGCAGTTTTCTATTTTCTTTTAGAGCGATTTTTTTTTTATAGCAAATTTTTATTTAAGAGCAAAGGTTTTTTCTAGTTCTACGTTCTCTAACTCACCGCTCCACGTTCTCCGTGTTCTTCGGTTCTGCGTCGTCCTCCTCGGAGTCGCTGAGCTCCACGGCGTTCGGCGCCGGGACTCGAGAAGAAAACCTCGACCACAAGCCGTCGTCTGGGGACACAAACACGGCGCCGTAAAGCCTCCGGATGCTCCCTGAACGCCTCACCTGCGGTTGCTCTACCTGAGTTGTCGTGGCCGGTGAACACGGACGCCATCGGCTGCAGGCGCAGGCTGCTGCTCACCTGAGGACGAGAGCCACAACCTCAAGACCGACTCCCGGAGGCGCAGCTCCCGGAGGCGCGGAGACGTTACCTTGTTGGAGTAGACCGGCACCGACACCACGGCCGACGCGTCCAGGATGCGTCTGCGTTTGGGGGGGGGCTTCACCTGCTCACCGTCACACACCTGGAGCACACAGGTGGTGCGTTCAGGTAACACTGTTTATCGTTAACCATCACAGTAAATAAAGAGTTATCCTCCAGTAGAACATGTTTTTATTTTACTAAAATACTTTGTCATCATAATTGTTATACATAACTTATGAATGTCATATCGTGCTCTTTATGTTATCGTATTTTTAATATTATAAAAGGTTTTCTGCCTCTTCCTGCTCTGATATTATTTATCTGTGTTGTCAAACTAAAACACACATACACACACACACACACACACACATATACATACCTGCAAACTCATGAGGGGTGAAAAAGGTGACAACGGGGGGGGGGGGGTGCAGGTGACTTTTTGTTTTGTTGTCACCACATCCACGTTGTTTGAAGCCTCAAAGCTTTTAGAACCACAACTAGTCATATTATTGTTCTGACCACAAATCTAAATAATGATAATAAACAGTTTAAGAACAAAAGGTCCTCCGCTCTGACTCAGCCCTATAATGATAGTAATAACAAATATACATTGTCATTATATATAATATGGTTAAAGTCATTCATGAACCAACTTCCTTTTTTTTCCTGACCAGTCCTCATGGACTTCTCCCTGAATCTGTTCTGTCTCTACCTGTTTGTCACGATACTCATATTATAACTGCTATACATATTACATACCTGCCATAAATATCATGATACCCGATACCAGAATTCAATACAATAAGATAAAAACAATATGGTACCATAAATACGAGACTGGTATATTTATCTATAATAGTAATAAATAAAACATCTGTATGGTTCACTTTTTACCAACTTTTTCAACACTTAACAAATGACAGTAATATGAGTATTAATACAGCCAGATATGAATGAAACTACATGGTTCCATCATAGCATTGATTATACACTATGAGGCCGTTAGTCTCTGACCAGATGATCCACAGTTCATCAGGATGAGCAGCTGGAGAGTTACACAACTTTACAGACTGAAACATTTCACTTCTGGCATCTTTGTATTTTTTAAGCCGAAGTCTCTAAGCTCCGCCTCTTCTCTCGCTGTTAGCGCTGCGCAGACAGCTCGACACGGAGCAGCGCGTGCGCTCTGATCGCTCTCTTAATGAAGTATCGATACTAAAAATATGCTAAATCACATCGTGTTTAACGTACGGTACTTTGTTAGCATCGCTACACCGTGCAGCGGGACAGCAGCAGATGTAGCGGGCTAACATTCAAGCTAACCTGAACCCCCAAACGCTGTGGACATCTTGACGCTGATTGGCCGAGACGCGACACGTCCATCAAAGATGTTCTATTGCGAAGAGCACCACTTCACACTTTTCTCCGCGTCTCACTGCATCTCAACGGCAGCGGGCCAGGTGACCCCCCCCCCCCCAAAACAAAAACTCTTCGGATCTCCACGATTCACGTGGATGCCCTATTTTGAGTTCAAAACGGTGAATTTCACCGAAAGGTGACAAGTTTGCAGGTATGCATATAAATATAAAATGACCATGAAGTTTAACACACATATCTACTATGTCAACAAACAATAACAACACCATGACGTCATGACGTGTTGGATTATTAAGTAATAAATATTAAGTAGCACGCGGTAACGTTGGTAGTTTAATTATCACCGTCGTGTCACGAGGAGTTTTTTTGTTTTTTTACAAAAAATGCAACCGGAAGTTAGAACTATAATCTTTGATAACCGAAATACAACTCCGGGCTTTTATTTTCAAAGTACTTCCTGTTAGCGTAAATGAACGACTTTTATTTTGAAGTACTAGCTAGCGTTTTTTTTATGAAAGATGCTAATAGTTTAAAATATGTTTCTGCCGCTGCACGTCTCCACAGCCACTCCCCGCCGGAAGCAGCCGTTACCACGGCAACGACACGTTATTTTAATCACGTAATTCACCGACTAACTGTTTCTTTATCCGGGAGAAGCGGCAGATCCGTTTGAACACTCACCGAGTCCGCCATGTTTATTTCTCTCTGCGCGAGCAGCTGCTGCCTTCAGGCACTGTGGGAAATAATGTGTAACTTTTGGTTGTTTCGTGTTGCCTTCAGGGACTGTGGGACATATTTAGTCACTTTCGGTTGTCCAGTGTTACCTTCATGTACTGTGGGACATAAAGATTCCCTAACTGGTCTTTAGTGTTGCCTTCATGGAATGTGGGACATAATGAGTCACGTTTCGTTGTCTCGTGATGCGTTCATGAACTGTGGGAAATGACAGTGCAAGGCTATATAACTGTATTTAGTGGTGGTGGAAAGTACTCTGAGGTCTGAGGTACTTGTACTCTACTCATATTACTGTGTACTATCTGTGTACTTTCTGTGTACTATCTGTGTACTATATGTGTACTATCTGTGTACTATATACGAGCTCCGGTGGAAGTGGCGTGTGACACCATCTCCTCCGTCATCGCTGGGCTCCAAACTCAACATCCTGAGGCCTTCATTGTCATTCGGGGACTTTAACCATGAAACCTGAACTCTGCTGCTTTTCACCAGTTTGTGTCTCAACCAGAAGGACAGTTGAGCTCATGGATGCTAACGTGATGCTAACAGAGCCACACCACGTCCTCCCCGAGGGAGAGCCCCCCACCAGCTGCTGCTCCTACGACCCAAACACACACCAAGAGAGCCAACCGCCACGCGCCTTCAGGACACGCCTCCACTGGGGTGCTGCAGGACTCTGGAGAGGACATTGAAGGGGTCACACACTGCTGACCACCTGAGCTTCTGTCTGGACATTGAAGGGGTCACACACTGCTGACCACCTGAGCTTCTGTCTGGACATTGAAGGGGTCACACACTGCTGACCACCTGAGCTTCTGTCTGGACATTGAAGGGGTCACACACTGCTGACCACCTGAGCTTCTGTCTGGACATTGAAGGGGTCACACACTGCTGACCACCTGAGCTTCTGTCTGGACATTGAAGGGGTCACACACTGCACTCCTGACCATGGAGCGACTGCTGCTTCACGGCCTCAGACCTCAGGTCCGCCATCACGTGACCCGCTGCAGGAAGAGGCCATCGTCTACCTGCTGCACAGGGCTCCCTCTCATCTGGACAAGGGGAGCGGTGCTGTGAGAGTCATGTTCTTTGACTTCTCCAGTGACGCCATCCGGCCCCTCCCACTGAGGGACAAGTGCAGATGGGATCCAGGTCACTGACGACCTGACGGAGAGCCCTCAGGCTGAAGGCGTCAGACTGTTGGCAGCCCGGCGCTCCACAGGGGACTCTCACCTGTGTCCCCTGAACACATCAGACTTCACCTCCACAAGCTCTCTGATGACTCTGCTGTCAGGAGGGGAGGACACCTCTGTGCAGTGGAGGAGGCAGAACCACCGGCAGCTGAACGCCACCAAGGACGTGGTGGTGGACTTTAGGAGGTCTCGGCCTCCATCGGGGTGTCAGTGTGGAGGTGGTCAACACCTACAAGTACTGAGGAGTTCATCTGGACAGTAAACTGGACTGCCATCTATAAGAAGGGTCAGAGCCGGCTCTCCTTCCTGAGGAGGCTGAGGTCTTTCAGTGTCTCCGTCGGTTGTTGCCTCCTTTTCTCTGCGGTGGTGATGGGGAGGCAGCGTGAAGAGGAGGGATGCAGGGCGACTAGAAGGAGCCGTTGTTGGACTGGAACTGGACTGCCCAACATCAGTGGCGGAGAAAAGGACATCGAGTCGGCTGCTGACCATCTTGGCCAACGACCAGCACCCTCCACCGGACAGAGGAGCATGCCAGTGGCCGACTCCTGTCACCGTCATGCTCCTCGGACAGGCGGAGGAAGGCCTTTGTCCCCAGGGCAACACGACTGTACAACGCCACGCAGAGGGGGAGGGGCTTCTCTGCATGAGTCCACCTGTCTCCCCTCCTCTTCTCAGCTCTTTATTTTTCCATCCCACTGTCCATCTTTTACTCTTTTTACTGGCTATACTAGCCCATTGCACAGACTGGACTATTTATATCACTTTGCACACTGTAATATCTGTATAATATCTGTATACACCACTCCCTGTGAACATGCTCTCCCTATGTGTTTTTCTACTGTGATTTGTGGATGTATGTTTGTGAGTTAAGTTCAGTGTAGAAGCTCCTGGATGACCTACATTTCCCTCGGGATTAATAAAGTATCCATCTATATGTACTCTTTACTTTATTTAGGAGCAAGTTGTGATTAATACAAAATATTTAGATAATCAATTAATATTTTATCTCTCGAGATAATTTATACAATATATATTAATTAAAACTACAATAATAAACTTTAAGTTTTTTTACAGGAAAAATCTTAAATCATTTAAATAAATTTAAACGAACAACTTTTATTTAATAAACTGCTTCAGTTAAATTTATAATAAAATATATTTTATAAACTGTGTAAATATTTTAATCTGCAAAGTTGATCAAATAAGTAGAAAAATACAAGTACCTCAAAGGAGTATTTGAGGACATGAACTGTGTGTGAGTGTGTCTGCACGTGTGTGTGAGTGTGTCTGTGTGTGTGTGAGTGTGTGTGAGTGTCTGTGTGTGAGTGTGTGTGAGTGTCTGTGTGTGAGTGTCTGTGAGTGTGTGTGAGTGTCTGTGTGTGAGTGTCTGAGTGTCTGTGTGTGAGTGTCTGTGAGTGTGTGTGTGAGTGTCTGCACATGTGTGTGAGTGTCTGTGTGTGAGTGTCTGTGAGTGTCTGTGTGTGTGTCTGTGAGTGTGTGTGAGTGTCTGTGAGTGTGTGTGTGTCTGCACATGTGTGTGAGTGTCTGTGTGTGAGTGTCTGTGAGTGTGTGTGAGTCTGTGAGTGTGTGTGTCTGTGAGTGTGTGTGTGTCTGTGTGTGAGTGTCTGTGAGTGTGTGCGAGTGTCTGTGTGTGAGTGTCTGTGAGTGTGTGTGAGTGTCTGTGTGTGAGTGTCTGTGAGTGTGTGTGTGTCTGTGTGTGTCTGTGAGTGTGTGTGTGAGTGTCTGCACATGTGTGTGTCTGTGAGTGTGTGTGTGTCTGCACATGTGTGTGTGTCTGCACATGTGTGTGTGTGTGTGAGTGTCTGCACATGTGTGTGAGTGTGTGTGTGAGTGTCTGCACATGTGTGTGAGTGTCTGTGAGTGTGTGTGTGGAATGAAGCATGGAAACATTTCGTCACAGTTCTTTTTAAAGTTGTTTCACAGGATCATCAACACGTCATCATAATAATAATAATAATAAAAAACAGAAACATCCTATTGGCTCCGCCCACAAACATGGAGGCAGCTGCTGGTGTGCGAATCAAGCGCTCCTCCTGAGAGTCGGGGTGCGCTCCAACCCTCTGAGCTTCATCCACCACGCGCCCGGATGCTGCTACGCTAAGCTAACGGCGTAGCTGCTCCATCAACATGGCGGCGTGCAGTTCATGCACACAGATAAAAACAGGAAAGCGGAGCTCTGGAGGAGGTCACTTCTTCTTGTTCTCTTTGCAGGCGACGACGTAGCGCTGAGCCACGTTGAGGGGAGGAGAGTAGCCGTCGGCGTAGGAGGTGTCCTCGAACAGCACCGAGTAGTCGTCCTGAGGCTGGGGGGGAGGGGGGGGAGGAGGAGCAGGAGGAGAGGGAGGAGAGGAGGAGGAGGAGGAGGAGAGGGGGAGGAGGAGGAGGAGGAGCAGGAGGAGAGGGAGGAGGAGGAGCAGGAGGAGAGGGAGGAGGAGGAGCAGGAGGAGAGGGAGGAGGAGGAGCGGGAGGAGAGGAGGAGGAGAGGAGGAGGGGAGGAGGAGAGGAGGAGGAGGAGGAGAGGAGAAGAGGAGGAGAGGAGGAGGAGGAGGAGGGAGGAGGAGGGAGGAGGAGGAGAGGAGAAGAGGAGAGGAGAGGAGGAGAGGAGGAGAGGAGGAGGAGGAGGAGGAGGAGAGAGGAGGAGGAGAGGGAGAGGAGGAGGAGGATAGGAGGAGAGGAGGAGAGGGAGGAGAGAAGGAGGAGGAGGAGAGGGAGGAGGAGAAGGAGAGGGAGGAGAGGAGGAGGAGCAGGAGGAGAGGGAGAGGGAGGAGAGGAGGAGGAGGAGGAGAGGGAGGAGGAGGAGATGTGGGGGGCAACACATTAGTGACATAGCTAGGTTAACTAGGTTACGGTCACTAACCAGGCTAACGGTCTCACCCGGTGGGGCGGCGTGTGGATCAGCGCCCGGTAGAAGCAGGTGGTCTGGGGGTACAGGGCCAGAACCAGCTGGTCCTTACTGAACAGAGCCTCCGGGTCCGTCTCGGGGTTCGCCTTCCACTGGGGGAGAGGGATGATCCTCCTGCGGCTCAGAGTGTGTCTCCTACACACACACACACAGAGACACACACACACACAAACACACACACACAGAGAGACACACACACACATAGACAGAGACACACACAGAGACACACACACACAGAGACACACAGAGAGAGACACACACAGAAATTATCTTCACTTACATCATAATTATAATCAGATTTAAATCTTTGTACACAGTTTATTTAAATCTCCAGATTTCATTTTCATTGCATATCCATTTAATCGTTATCTATATTATATATGTACATAAATTATTTATAATAAACAACGTTAGTATTTGGATGGACGGTGGTCACCGACCTCTCTGAGCTCCGCCGTCATGACGACGGTCCAGACTGGACTTACAGCCGGAGGCGTTTTATTTGGCCTAATTCTAATTGAATGAAATCAAAACACTTTGGTCCAGCGTTCAAATGGATGAGACCAGGAACACAGAATTTAAGTGCAATATAAAAAGTAAGATATTTGTTCACCACACACAATATGAACAAGAAAACACATTTCAATGAGCAGCTGGATGAACGACCAATATAAATGTTGTGTTTACATGACAACACGACACTGACAACATGATCAGTGCAACTCTTGTGAGCTCAGCTCTCGTCACGAGGCCATCAAGTCATGTGACGGCTGTGACTGAACTCTGTCTGTGAGCTTGTCGTTAGTTCATAAGCACAGACAGTCTGAGGCCGTCTGTGAGCTGCTGTCAGTCATCCAGCTCCTGCTCTTTGATTTGGTGATTTTCTCAACTTCACTGACGAGTTTTTCGGGGCAAATTTGGTATTCATGAAAATGTTCGAGAACGAGGAACAATGCGTTTCTGATTTTATTTTCATTATATTTTGGAGATCGACTGTGTTTTGGGGGCGTTTTGAAGCCTCCAGTTCACTGCCATCTTGTTTTTTTGCAGCCAGAGAACAGGAAGTGACCCTATTAGAACTGAGGAGTGACCTGTCAATCACCGTGTAGCCCCGCCCCTAAAGCCAGCCCTGCTTAACGACTTCCTTTACGGGGAACATGAAGAGTTATTAGTGTCATTAGTGGGGAACTCACTCTTTGCCCTCTTCGTCGATGTCGTCCACTTCATACCTGCAGAGGTCACGAGAGAGGTCACAAGAGAGGTCAAGAGAACAAGAGAGGTCACAAGAACAAGAGAGGTCACAAGAGAGGTCACAAGAACAAGAGAGGTCACAAGAGAGGTCACGAGAACAAGAGAGGTCACAAGAACAAGAGAGGTCACAAGAGAGGTCACGAGAACAAGAGAGGTCACAAGAGAGGTCACGAGAACAAGAGAGGTCAAGAGAACAAGAGAGGTCACAAGAGAGGTCACAAGAGAGGTCAAGAGAACAAGAGAGGTCACAAGAGAGGTCACAAGAGAGGTCACAAGAACAAGAGAGGTCACAAGAGAGGTCACGAGAACAAGAGAGGTCACAAGAACAAGAGAGGTCACAAGAGAGGTCACGAGAACAAGAGAGGTCACAAGAACAAGAGAGGTCAAGAGAACAAGAGAGGTCACAAGAGAGGTCACAAGAGAGGTCAAGAGAGGTCACAAGAGAGGTCACAAGAGAGGTCAAGAGAACAAGAGAGGTCACAAGAACAAGAGAGGTCACAAGAGAGGTCACGAGAGGTCACAAGAGAGGTCACGAGAACAAGAGAGGTCACAAGAACAAGAGAGGTCACGAGAACAAGAGAGGTCACAAGAGAAATAGAGAGGTCACAAAAGAGGTCACAGGAGGTAAAGTGTGTGTCTCACTTGTTGGTGGCGTGGTTGTAGCTCTGTGTGTGTGTGTGTGTGTGTGTGTCTTTGTTGGTGGCGTGGTTGTAGCTCTGTGTGTGTGTGTGTGTGTGTGTCTCACTTGTTGGTGGTGTGGTTGTAGCTCTGTGTGTGTGTGTGTGTGTGTCTCACTTGTTGGTGGCGTGGTTGTAGCTCTGTGTGTGTGTGTGTGTGTGTGTCTCACTTGTTGGTGGCGTGGTTGTAGCTCTGTGTGTGTGTGTGTGTGTGTCTCACTTGTTGGTGGCGTGGTTGTAGCTCTGTGTGTGTGTGTGTGTGTGTGTGTCTCACTTGTTGGTGGCGTGGTTGTAGCTCTGTGTGTGTGTGTGTGTGTGTGTCTCACTTGTTGGTGGCGTGGTTGTAGCTCTGTGTGTGTGTGTGTGTGTGTGTCTCACTTGTTGGTGGCGTGGTTGTAGCTCTGTGTGTGTGTGTGTGTGTCTCACTTGTTGGTGGCGTGGTTGTAGCTCTGTGTGTGTGTGTGTGTGTGTGTCTCACTTGTTGGTGGCGTGGTTGTAGCTCTGTGTGTGTGTGTGTGTGTGTGTCTCACTTGTGTGTGACTGTGTGTGTGTGTGTGTGTGTGTGTCTCACTTGTTGGTGGCGTGGTTGTAGCTCTGTGTGTGTGTGTGTGTGTGTGTGTGTGTCTCACTTGTTGGTGGCGTGGTTGTAGCTCTGTGTGTGTGTGTGTGTGTGTGTGTGTGTCTCACTTGTTGGTGGCGTGGTTGTAGCTCTGTGTGTGTGTGTGTGTGTGTGTGTCTCACTTGTTGGTGGCGTGGTTGTAGCTCTGTGTGTGTGTGTGTGTGTGTGTCTCACTTGTTGGTGGCGTGGTTGTAGCTCTGTGTGTGTGTGTGTGTGTGTGTGTCTCACTTGTTGGTGGCGTGGTTGTAGCTCTGTGTGTGTGTGTGTGTGTGTGTGTGTCTCACTTGTTGGTGGCGTGGTTGTAGCTCTGTGTGTGTGTGTGTGTGTGTGTCTCACTTGTTGGTGGCGTGGTTGTAGCTCTGTGTGTGTGTGTGTGTGTGTCTCACTTGTTGGTGGCGTGGTTGTAGCTCTGTGTGTGTGTGTGTGTGTGTGTCTCACTTGTTGGTGGCGTGGTTGTAGCTCTGTGTGTGTGTGTGTGTGTGTGTCTCACTTGTTGGTGGCGTGGTTGTAGCTCTGTGTGTGTGTGTGTGTGTGTGTGTGTGTCTCACTTGTTGGTGGCGTGGTTGTAGCTCTGTGTGTGTGTGTGTGTGTGTGTGTGTGTCTCACTTGTTGGTGGCGTGGTTGTGTGTGTGTGTGTGTGTGTGTGTGTGTCTCACTTGTTGGTGGCGTGGTTGTAGCTCTGTGTGTGTGTGTGTGTGTGTGTCTCACTTGTTGGTGGCGTGGTTGTAGCTCTGTGTGTGTGTGTGTGTGTGTGTGTCTCACTTGTTGGTGGCGTGGTTGTAGCTCTGTGTGTGTGTGTGTGTGTGTGTGTGTCTCACTTGTTGGTGGCGTGGTTGTAGCTCTGTGTGTGTGTGTGTGTGTGTGTGTGTCTCACTTGTTGGTGGCGTGGTTGTAGCTCTGTGTGTGTGTGTGTGTGTGTGTCTCACTTGTTGGTGGCGTGGTTGTAGCTCTGTGTGTGTGTGTGTGTGTGTCTCACTTGTTGGTGGCGTGGTTGTGTGTGTGTGTGTGTGTGTGTGTGTCTCACTTGTTGGTGGCGTGGTTGTAGCTCTGTGTGTGTGTGTGTGTGTGTGTCTCACTTGTTGGTGGCGTGGTTGTAGCTCTGTGTGTGTGTGTGTGTGTGTGTCTCACTTGTTGGTGGCGTGGTTGTAGCTCTGTGTGTGTGTGTGTGTGTGTGTGTGTCTCACTTGTTGGTGGCGTGGTTGTAGCTCTGTGTGTGTGTGTGTGTGTGTGTGTCTCACTTGTTGGTGGCGTGGTTGTAGCTCTGTGTGTGTGTGTGTGTGTGTCTCACTTGTTGGTGGCGTGGTTGTAGCTCTGTGTGTGTGTGTGTGTGTGTGTGTGTCTCACTTGTTGGTGGCGTGGTTGTAGCTCTGTGTGTGTGTGTGTGTGTGTGTGTGTCTCACTTGTTGGTGGCGTGGTTGTAGCTCTGTGTGTGTGTGTGTGTGTGTGTGTGTCTCACTTGGTGGTTGTAGCTCTGTGTGTGTGTGTGTGTGTGTGTGTGTGTGTCTCACTTGTTGGTGGCGTGGTTGTAGCTCTGTGTGTGTGTGTGTGTCTCACTTGTTGGTGGCGTGGTTGTAGCTCTGTGTGTGTGTGTGTGTGTGTGTGTGTGTCTCACTTGTTGGTGGCGTGGTTGTAGCTCTGTGTGTGTGTGTGTGTGTGTGTCTCACTTGTTGGTGGCGTGGTTGTAGCTCACCACCTCCGCTAGGATCCATTGCTCGTCTCCGTCCACGGCCTTCACTCTGGCCGCCACCTTGTCTCCTTGTTTAGCAACGTAGTCGCTGCTGGCCGGGGTGGCCCCGCACAGGGGGGGGGGG